>NW_022103905.1:14792554-14794614 GCF_000313985.2 Echinops telfairi
GTGGGGACCCAAAGCCCATCTGTAGGCAACTGGACATCCCCTTATGGAAGGGTCGCGGGGAGGAGACGAGCCAGTCAGGATGCAGTATAACAACAATGAAACATACAACTTTCTTCTAGTTCCTATACCTGTAAATATTACTTGTCTCAGAAACCCACAGGGGCAGTTCCACTCTCTCCTATAGGTTCTCTATGACTCAGAAGCTACTAGATGACAGTGTTTTATTGTCTTTTCCTACAGATATAGACTATTTGAATCTTGTGTGTTCCATCTGTTGAAGTCCATACTGTTTATGTTTTTGAAAATGGTATTTGCAATGAGAAGTCATTGGTCATACAAAATTGTGTTATGCAATTTCCAGTTTCATTCCTATCATGAAGACCAAATTTTCTTTTTTGTTTCCCACATTTGTATTCCAAACACTAATAATTAGCCACGGATTTTGATTATTTGATTAATTTCAGACAGAAGAGGTTTATAGAATTCTACGATTTCTTCATCGTTAACTTCAGTGTTAGAGTGCAAATTTGAACAATAGTTATATTAACTGGACTCCTTGTAGACATAAAGATATTATCCTATTACAGACAGTATTGTACTTCAACGTAGTTCTTTAAATGTTCACTCTGATGATGACTATAATGTCATTCCTCTTGAATTTGTCATTCTCAGCATAGTGAACTGCATAACTCTCCTTTTCAAAATCACCAACACGAGTCCAGGTCAGCTCACTGATGGTCAGAATACCTATCTTTATGCATTCCATTTGATTTTTGATCCTTCCAATTTTGTACACTTCACATTCTGATTATTAATGAATGTTTGAAACAAGTTTCTTCTCATTTTGAGCCATGCCCCATCAGCAAATGAAGCTCTTGAACCCTTACTCCATCCATGTCATTAAGATTGACTACCTATAGAAAGCTGATCGTAGACAAAGGACTAGACACATTGAATGAGGAAGTGGCAGTCTCTTTAATAAATGGTGCTGGTAAAATTAGATATTCATTTACAGAAAAATGAAACAGGGCCCATACCTCACACCATATACAAAAACGAACTCAGAATGGATCAAAGCCCTAGAACTATGCAGATGATAAGGGAACCCTGGTGGCATAGTGGTTACGAGTTGGACAGTGATCTGAAAGGTCAGTAGTTTGCACCTCTGAGGAGAAAGATGGGACTTTCTACTCCTGAAACTCAGAGGGACAATTCTACCTTGACTTACAGACCTGCTGTAAGTGGACATTGACTGGATGGCAGTCAGTCTATAGATCATCAATGAAACAATAGGGGCAGGCTTAGGGGCCCTAATATATGGCATAAATATACTATCAAGCATAATGAAAAACAAACAATAGAAAAAATAGATGGCTAGGACTTCCTGAAGATTAGACATTTATGTGCTTTAAAAAAATTCACCAAAGGATTTAAAAGAGAACCCACAGGTGGGGGTAAAATTGGCAATAACACATCAGACAAGGTATTAATCTTTAAAATTTATAGAAAACTTCAACACTTCAAGAAGAAAATGATAAATCGATTTTAAAATGGCAGAGGAGCTGAAACACAGACATTTTACCAAAGAAGACATTCAGGCAGCCAATAAACATATGAAGAAATGTTTATGGTCATAACTTTTTCAAGAGACGCAAATACATCCTTGAATGTGGTAGAGCACATAGGGGGGGAAATTATGAAAACTTCTTAGATATAACTAAACACCTTGAGAAAATGAGTGGTTAGTCCTGGAGGATGAGTACCAATTGACACCATTGGCATAATACAGCTCACAAAGACAACATTCTACATCCTACTTTGGTGCGTATAATTGGGATCTTAAAAAATCACAAAAGGTACCAGGTGTACTGGTTGAATAGAGACTGGTGAAACCATCAAGACCATGACTTTTAGTCACCTTTCAGGTCTGGAACTAAACTCCTCCCACTCCTTACTCCCAACCCCCAGTAAGAATGGGCATTTAAGATCAAAAGGGCAGCATTGACCCAAGAACAGAGTTCACAGGTTTGGGAAAGAAAGAGAAATGGAAACAGGAAATA
>NW_022103905.1:14794859-14808883 GCF_000313985.2 Echinops telfairi
TATGTTAATTTGGGTGATTGGTAAGGCAATATACAATAAGAAAAAGCTTGGCAAAATTATGGTGGTCAGAGAAGACTTTGGGAGGAGTGCATGAATTAAAGATAACAGAGGTAAATATAGATAAATACACAATCCTGTAATAAGCCAGTCCTTAAACCAGTGGCTATGACTGGTTCTGAGAGATACATGGGTAGACACATAAACAGAAGAGGTTTTGGACAAAGAATGGGAAATTACCTAATAATAAACGTATATACCCACATATATTTATTATGTGTTTATTAAATATACATATATATAATGTACATTTAATTTACCTTTGCTACAAATATATTCATTTTAAAAAGAAAGAAGAGAGAAAAGAAGACCATAGTTTATGCAGAGTTCTGACATCAGAGAAGACATCTAAAGCCAATAATAGCAGTAGTTCTCAAAAGAGTGAAGTATCAGTAGTGTAGGCAATTGATATTAGAGTGTTTGTGGTGCTAGCAGTAACCATTATGTCTTCTCTAGCTTAATTCTGTGGGATTTTGTTAGTTGTTCTTGACTGCATAGTCTCTGAGACTGGTCTTTAAGTTGTGCTAGAGACTTTCTGTTCTAAGAGCTTCTTAATACAAAATAACATTGAGATATCATCTTAGCCCAGTACTGATAGAAAAGTTTTGTTGTTGTAGTTGTTGCTCTTTTTAAAGAAAGCAGAAAACATCCACTGCAGGCGACTGTGTGAAGAAATGGGAACACTCACACACTGCCGGTGAGACTGGCAAATGGGACAACCACTGTGGAAAGCAGCATGTTGCATCTTTAAAAGTTGAAGAGAGAACAACTTTTCTTTTTTAAAAGTATTTCTTCAATCTTTCTCTATTGAAGCTTTCTTCTTCTGTCAAAACATAAGAAAATTAATTGGATTGGCCTGGATTGAATTATATCATGACAATACAACCATCCTTTTCTGAGACTACTGACTTTTGTTTGCAATTTGGGGTCCTCTTCGATGGGGGATAATTACAGTACGTGCTAATAATAAACAAGCTCTACCAATGTCAGTTCAGTTCTTGTAGCTTTTACTTATTAATTTACTCCCAAAGTCTCCAGCTACTTTTATAGGTTGCTAGTTTTTCTTTCCATTACATATGTATTCTACTAGCTTCACTTAAACTAATTTTTCAGTTTTCAGGATTTATGTGGTTGTATCTCACTGTAACTCACATATGCCAAATGCCTAGCCCATAGCTGAGACATAATTAAAAGTTTTAAAAGTGAATTTGACTTTTATTATATTGAGTGTTTCCTGAGTACATAAAATTATGATACAGTGATTTGACAAGTGGTATTTTGGTACAGGCTAAAGTAGAGATTCTTATATATTTTTTACTTATTCTGACGAAATGTGCAAAATGGTAACTTTCAGCCTACTTCTGAGCCTCATAATTATTGATCTCCTCATCTGAGTTACTGGCTTTCTCATTAAAGGGAAAGAATGGGAAATGTGATGAGGCTCAGAGATGAAGTGAGTATAAAGAATAAGGTGTAAACAACAAAAATGATTTTTTATTTTGTCCAGACCATGATTATTTTAATGAGCTTTACCACAAATGTAGGGAGCTCTGGTGGCACAGTGGGTTAAGCATTAAACTGCTAACCACAAGATTAGCAGTTTGAACCCACTAGGTGCACTGTGTAAGAAACATCAAGTTTTCTACTCTTGTAAAGTTTTATAGCTTCAGAAACCAAAGAGGCAGTTAGTTTTACTTTATCTTACAGGGTCCCTGTGAGTCAGAACTTACAGCAGTGAATTTGGTTTTTATTTTATCTTTCTTGGTTTTGAATTTTTTATAACAAGTCCATCAAAGTGTCCATGTCAAAAAAATGAAATTCAAAGTTACCCACAAATCTGTCTCCCTAATTAAGTTTAAGCCCTAAATTAAGGATAGGGTAAAACAAAAGCCAAGCTACAAAGGAGCCCTGGTGGCATTGTGGGTTATAAGTTGAGCTGCTAACCACAAGATCAGCAGTTTGAAACCACTAGCTGCTCTTTTCAGTGTCACAGAAACCGAGCTACTACCGCTGTGCTGACTCTGACTCATATGGGATCATAAACAGACAGGTCTAGTCCTCTACTTATAAGTGATAATATCTGTACGTGACAATCGGGTGGAACTATGCTATATGATCCATAAATATGTTGACTGGACATATATGAACATTTAATCCTTAAAATAAAAATGACATTTAATCCAATACATGTAATAATATACACAATCACATTTTTACAGCATAATTAAACATAAGTGGCAAAGAGTTCACAAAACCTATAATTGGTATTTTTAAATGTATTCATACCCTGTTTTTAAGAAGAAAATATATAAAGACACAAGATAGCATAATAAAACAAGTTAAAAATAAGAAAATCAGGCAAAAGGAAAGTAAGGTTCCAAAAGCTTCATATTGTCCATAAGGGAGAGACCAAACCAGTGTCTTAGGAAAGCAAAGGTATGCTTGATATTAGAATCAAGATAATTTCTCCAGTGGATCACCGTAGACAAGATGGTGTGCTTTAACCCATGGATACATTTCGGAGTATCCAGAGGAAAGGATGAACTGCAAACCCTTTAGACTGTATTCTTCAGTATTGCTTTCTGCTGCATTTTTAAAACATAGTGAACAGCTCTGGATTTGAGATTAATCCCCCTGAGAAATACCTAGAATAGAGCTATTTATTGCTACTAATTAAGTGTAGAACCGTATGTTTTAGTAATCAGCAGAGCTGGGGGATAGCATTGACATTTTCTGGTGAATATTAAAACATGCAAAAAGTCATTCCACCTGGCACTTGGAGTTGTGCCAAAAAGTAAAGTACTAGGAATAAAGGTGAGGTTGTCTTCAGAAAGTATGTCATTTTTGTCCACTCTAAACTAAAGATAGTTGATGTTCACATCATAAAACATGGTTGCAATAATTTTAGTTTGGAAAATGTTAACTACCACCACCACCTTTAGTCATTATGTTTTTATATTAAAATATTCACAGAGCATCTCAGTACAAGTCCTGCTAATTTCTTATTATGCAATAACTCCTCCTGAAACTTGTCTGTTTTTTGAATATACTATTGGTCTAAGGTGGGTAGATTTGCAATTTATCAAGTAACATGATATTTTAAACACAATGCACAAAGGAAGCATGTGATTTTTAGAGCATAAAAGGAGCAGTGTTTAAAAACTGCAGTAATCCTTATTGCACATATTGAGAGTTATAGGGAGAGGGCCAAGTCTGGTTTTCATCTGTTCTAGAACATTCTTACTCATTA
This sequence comes from Echinops telfairi, assembly GCF_000313985.2. Lineage (NCBI taxonomy): Eukaryota > Metazoa > Chordata > Mammalia > Afrosoricida > Tenrecidae > Echinops > Echinops telfairi. The sequence continues at coordinate 14,798,167 of NW_022103905.1, forward strand.
TTTCATCACCTATTGCCTCTGTTGCATTCTCCTTTTGGAAATCTGATTAATTAAGTGAATATTTTAGATTTCCTTGTGTCCTCTATGTCTCTTAACTTCCTTATATGTTTCCCATCCTATTGGGCTCTCTGTACTGTATTGTGGCATAGTGGTTTACACCTTGGCCTGTTAACCACATGATCAACAGTTCAAACCCACCAACTGCTCTAAAGGAGAAAAATGAGACTTTCTGCCAAGAACCTCCTTTACATTCCCATGTCAATTTACAATCCCAATTGACAATTGCAATGTCAATTTTCATACTTTGCCAGATAAAGTTTGTGGCTATTGAAAAGATCATCAGAACAGGGATATCTAAAGTCACGTTTGGTGGTCTATTATACAAAAAAGGACACTGTATAGTTTAAAAACATATCAAGTATATTTTACTCTGCCTTGCATTTCCTTTTTTTATTTTCCTTTAAAAGGAGCGAGTTGTGTGAAGGGAAGTTAAATACTTTAGAGACAGGAAAAAGAAATGCACTAGAACTAGCTTATTTATTATGATCTTCTTCCGCTTCCTCGTCTACGTCGTGGTCCACTGTTCTCCCTTTTGGCAGCATCAGGCCTTCCTTTAGCCTGGCATGCAGCAGCATCCTTTTTGTAGTTCTCCTTCAGCTTGGAGACCTTTTTCTTGAAAGGCTGCTAGTAATCTGCAGCAGGGTTATTCCACATCTCTTCCAGCTTCTTTGTAAGTGGACAGGCTGGGATGTCCTCTTTGATTTGGGGGCATTACTCATAATAGACTAAGACAAATGTATTGCTGAGAGAATTTGTTTACAGCAATCAATTCCTGAGAGAATTGACTGCAAAGACTTATGTTTGGGTGTGTTAGGCAGGGTTCTCTAGAGCAGCGGTTCTCAATCTGTGGGTCCCAACCCCTTTGGGGGTCAAACGAACCTTTCACAGGGGTCACCTAAGACCACTGGAAAACATATTTCTGATGGTCTTGGGAGCCGAGACTCTGTTCCTCTATCTCTCTGCAGGCGTGTCCGCCCCCCATGCAGATACGCCCACAAATGAATACCCAGCATGAAGCCTGTTACCCATGCTACATTGTGCTTCAAGACAAAATTTCATTTATTTATAATTAGAAATAAATATTTCAAAATATATAATTACATACATAGTGTGGGATTAATCACTATGCTTTAATGATGTTCAACTTGTAACAATGAAAATACATCCTGCATATCAGATATTTATATTACGATTCATAACAGTAGCAAAACTACAGTTATGAAGTAGCAACAAAAGTAATTTTATGCTTGGGGGGCATCCTACAACATGAGGGACTTTATTAAGGGGTTGTGGCATTAGGAAAGTTGAGATTCACTGCTCTAGAGAAACAAAACCAGGACACTTATGATTATATATAAGAGGATAGGTTTATACAGAGAGAAGGAATATAACAGCTAATTAATCTACACAGCACTACATGGAACAGTTAATATACAGGAAGTCCTTCAACTCATGTGGGCTGCCGGGTCCAAGGTCAAGGAAGTAGACAGCAGAATCTTCCCTTAGGCAAGACAGGCAGACTCTGCCACAGGCAGCAGATAGCACAGTGGGTCAGCAACAGTCTGTAGCTTGGGAGCTTAGCAAAGCAGTCCCTGATGGGAGCCTGAACTTAAGCAATGCAGGACAAGAGAATCCACCAGACTCAAGCTCCAGCAATGTACGCACCAGCAGCATGGCAAAACAGGTCTCAAAGGTGCCTCAAGTTCTAGTGACAGGACCATGGGTTGGCTTGGCCCACAGGTAGTGCTGCACACAGGTTGAAGCAGAGAACTAAACTAAAGCAGCAGCATACTGGTCTGATCACCAGGGAGCAAGAGATATATGGGATGTTAGCAGTCTTCATTTATCTCGGTCACCCTCCAATCAAGCTGTGACCTGATCAAACTCCGCCCACATGTTCCTGTTGGCCTAGTTGGCACAATAAACTGAACTACTACATTGGGATAAACCCATGGATTTATGAACTAGAAACCTAGTAGCAATGCTTCTTTAATAACTCTAATATATTACCCTATTCAAAACTAAAAAAAGAATCTACAAGATAGGCTATGTTATTATCTCCATTTAACAAAGAAAAAATAAGTCACTGAAAGTTCGATAAACTTGTACAAGGTCATATAACTAGGGAACAAAACAACTAGAATTTGAATTCAAACAACCTGGACCAGAGTCTGTACACTTAACCATTAAGCTAAATTGACTTTTCACATATACTAGAAGTCAAGAGAACACAGGAACCCTGATGGTACAGAGGTAAGTAACTGCTGGACTACTGACAGAAAGCTTGGGGACTTGAACTCACTCCAGGAGAGGAAGATATCACAATTTCTTTCCCTAGAGATTAAGAACAGCAACAAAACACCAACTGCCATCGATTCAGTTCTGACTACTAATGCTCCTATAAAGGGTTTCCAGGACTGTAGTGGTTAGCACTTAAATGACAAACCCACAGCACTTTGGAAACCCTATGATGCAGTTTGGCTCTATCTTACAAGGTCGCTTTGAGTTGAAATGGAAAATCTAGGAAAAGGCACGGATGAACACAGACAGGGAAGATTTCACTGATGAAGAGATGTGAGCCCATGCAGAGAGGAGGTCTAAGACTTGGATAAAAAGATGTGAAGCATGGTGAAATGCTGCTTGTGAAGGTATAGTGTGCGTGTTGGTTTGTTAGTGTGCGAATACATTAATCTGACTAAAGTTAAGTTTTTAGTTTCGGCGAGAGGAGATAAAATTGCACATATAAATTTAGAACAAATTCATTGTGAACTTTTAATTCTAGTCTAAGATCTTGGGGAGATCACTGCAAATTTTGGAAGGTGGACTAGACATGGAATTTCTTAGAATGAGGCAAGCTTGGAGGCAAGTCTAGATCACCACAGTCCAGGTACTTCATATTTACATTACCTCATTTCCCTTCAGAACAGCTTTATAAGGTAGCTATAATTATCATCTTTTATAGTCAAGGTTTGCTTATGTTTGTTTACATTATTAGCATTTGAAAAGAATAATTTCTGACCAGGTCTCTTGATTTCAAATCAAGAATGTATAGTGGGAATCACAGGAATGTAGGAATAATTAAAAGAGTTTGGTGATGCTGTGGGATAAGCATTGGGCTGCTAACTGCAAGCTCTTAAGTTCAAACCTACCAACTGCTACAGGGGAGAATGTTGAGGTTGCTTGTTTCACACAACAAGCACCCTACGTCTCAAAAACCCTAAGGAACTCTTCTGTCTATAAAGTCACTGTGAATTGGAATTGACTCAGGCAGTGTTTTTTTTGTTTGTTTTTTGCACATTTAGGAACCATTATAAATGTTTTCTTTCAATTTTGGATCCATCTTACTAGCTACATGGCTTTGGCAAGATTATTTGGTTTGTCTGGGCCTCAATTTTTAATCTGTGTAAATATTCTCTCATAAGGTAACTTTAGGTTTAAATTCTACATACAAAAGTGCTAAACCCAGTACATAACAGCAAGGAAGAAGTGTTACATAAATTTTAATGATATGTGTGTGTGAGATGCTTAGCTGACGTTTATTTATAACATATTATTTGTTGATTATCTGATTATATTTAAAGTTTTTTTGTAAATTTAGATTTTCTTGCACTAACAAATGGTGTGTTTTCTCACATTAATCTTTTTCTGGATAGAAAGAAAATCACATTTTACAATTCAAAAGCACAAAACTCTAAAGAAAGATTATGAACATGGTTTAGAAATTCATGTACATATTTATTTAACACCATCTTTAAGAAGGCTTTTGGAAACTTATTTAGAAAGCTGAAAAGTCCTTGACTACCAAGTGGTTTAACAGGAATTTTTTAATGAGCTAAGTGCAAATGAATAAAAAACACATGGATTCTATTTTCTGTAAATAACACATGGTTTTTGAAACTGAAAATTTGCTTGAAAAGAAAAATGTTCCCTGTACATTTTTAAATTCTTGAAAAATGGTGCACCCCAGAATGAGGACAACTCCATTTAGATTCTAGAGTACTATCAACTGTAGTTTTCTTTGTTCAGAGTGAAAATATTGATCAGTGTTTATGTCTGATTTTGTTGAGACAAAATTGCTTTAAGATGGTGTCCAAGGCTATTTCACATGAGACTTCTTAAATATTTTTATTTTTACAAAGGATAGAATTATTCATTCACCTCTTGACAAAAGAGAAATCAATTGCTTTCATCAACATGCATTGTTCATGATTTGGACCTCAGACATAGAATATTAGGGTGGGTGGTGGGTGAAAAGGTGTTGGCAAAGTCTATCAGCACAAATTCCCATGAATAATTAGTTTCTCATAAAAGTGGGATAACAAATCACCTAAATTCTCATTAAGGTCTTACAAGCCTGTAACTAGTATTGTCAAATAATACCAAATGTCTCCAAGTATTTTAATTTTGTTATGCTTATTGTGATAGATAGGTTTATTGTGCCAAACTGGCCAATGAACACATGTGGGATTAATTGAAGGGCTGTTTAATTGAAGGGCAAAGAGAAAAATGTTTTGGTGAGTCTCCCCTTTCTTGTCTCTTGCGCTTTGATGATTGGGCCGTGTGAAACTGCCTTGGCTTGTTCTCTGCCTCAACTTGTGAGCTACACTAACTGGGGGACACCCAACCCATGGACTGTGTCGCTATAATTTGAGGTTCCTTCAAGACCTTCTTCGCCACACTGCTGTTATATACATCACTTGAGCTGGGGATTGTTGGACCCTGTCATCTGGCTTACTGTGGGTGACCTGCCCTGCTGTTTGCTGCTTGTGGCTGGATTGCCTGTATTGCTCTACAGAAGACTCAGCTGTCTGCTTCCTTGACTTGCACCCAGCAGCCCTCATGAGTTGGAGGACTGCCAGTATATTAACTGCCTCACACAAGTGAGTTGAACTGAGCCCACTGTGGACTGATTAGCTGTTTATTTCATATACATATATATGCATAAATGTCCTGGTTTTGTTTCTCTAGAGAACCCTGTCTAACACACCTAAGAAAACAATAGCTATCATATTTGGAGTCCAGGAGAGGTGATAATAAACTTAGTATTACAGCTATAATTCTTGAAAACATTCAATTCCTCCTTTAGTTATTAAGATATTTCTATTCATCTGAAACAGTGAGCAATGCCTTCTATCATTCTCAATCCTCCCATACCCTTAGATGGTAGCATTTATTATATTTTGTTAGCTGTGGGATGGAAAACATGCATAAAATTGTTTTGGAATAAAACATGTTTGTGGAGTGAAACAGATCCTATGACATACCAAATACATAATAATTAAGATGACCAGAAATACCAGCATAAGGACAGCTATACAAATCCATGAAATAAAATTTAGAGATCAGAAATAAACCCTCACATTTATGATCAATTAATTTCTAAGAAGGCTTCTAAGACAATTCAGTGGAGGAAAGAATACTTTTTTAACAGGTGGTGCTGGAACAACTGGATAGCCACATGCAAAAAAAGTTAGACCTTGACCTCATATCACATATAAAAATTAAATCAATATAGATTAAAACTGTCAATGTATGAGACAAAGCTATGGAACAAAAAGAAAATAGGTATAATCTTTTCTGTCTTTGATTTATTCAAAAGAACAGATAATGAAAAAAAAACAGATAAATTAGCTATCACTAATATTTTAAAACTTGTGTACTTTATAGGACAATATCAGGAAGGAAAAAGCAGTCAACAGAATGGAAGAAAATATTTGCAAATTGTATTTCTGACAAGGATTTGTCTGAAATATACAGAGCATGTTAATAGTTCAATACTAAAAGACAAATAACACAATCTTATAAATAGACTAAGGCAAACTACTGACTGGAGACTGTCTTTGGCAATGAACTATCATATAAGAATCGAATAATTAAATTAATTAAAATATTTTAACAACACAAGACAAAAAAACAATCAAAAAGTAGACAGGACTTTTTGAATAAACATTTCAGCAGAGATGGCATTCAAGTGACCAGCCCCCTTATGACAAGATCCCCAGTGTCATTAGTCATCATAGAGATGTAAATCAAAACCACACTGAAATACCATTTCACTCCCACTTGGATGGGAAGATGCAAAACAAAACAAAACAAAACAAAAATTAGATCTCTTATCTGTTGCTGGTAAGAATGCAAAATAAGATAACCATGTGAAAAACACTATGGTGTTTCCTCAGAAACCTAAAAATAGAAGAACCATATGAGCCAGCAATTCCATGTGTACATGTATACGAGGGGATACCCAAAAAGAAACTGGAATTTTTTTCAAAGGGATATAATAATTTTTTTTTTTTTTACAAACAACCTTATCACCTTCAAAGTACTCTCCATAACACTTAGTACATTTGTCAAATCTGTGATTCATTCTTGGGACACATGTTTCAAACTCATCTGTTTGGATGGCTGATGATACCTCTGTCATTTTTTTTCTTCACCTCTTCTACATAGTCAAATCGCTGTCCTTTCATGTCCCTCTTCATTCGCAAAAACAAAAGGAGGTCGTCTGGAGAGAGATCAGGTGAGTAAGGTGCATGGGGCAAGAGAAGCATGCTGGTTTTTGCCAAAAACTGGCACACTGAGATGGCTGAGTGAGCACGTGCATTGTTGTGGTGGCAAAACAAGTCCCCCATCTGCCACAAATCAGGCCTTTTTTGCCACACACTGTTATGCAATCGTTTCAGAACCTCTAAATAGAAAGCTTGATCAACAGTCATCTGGTGAACGAACTCCAAATGCAGTACGACATTTTCGTCTGTTAGGGAAGTTGTCGCATGCCTAGAACAAGGTTTGTCATCAATAGACATCTCAGCTTTTTCATAATGAGAAAACCACTTTTTTTCTTCTTCTTTTTTTTAAGATTCCCCCGAGGGAGTGCACCATTCCTGGAAGTACTGCAATACCAGGCCGATGCGTGGAGTAGACGGAGCAAGCTCCTATTCCATCTCCCTGCTCCAAAAATCCATTTACTATATTGTCCTCAGATAGAGGACATATCAGATATTAAACTGATAAGAACAGATACTACACTTGATCTTAGCCAAAAGGCCAAGAAGTGATGAGAAAACCACTTGTACGCTGACTTTTTCTCATAGCTCTGTCCTTGAAAGCTGTGTTCAACATCACAACAGTTTCTGCAGCATTTTTCCCAAGCAGGAGGCACATTTTCTCAGCCATATGCTGTTCTCTTAAATCAACAAAAAAAGAGGTTGGAGCGAAACAGCTTTTACGAAAAAACTCACTGTGGCCAGAGAAAATCTTTCCAGGTGATGCACTAACCCAAAGTGGATTGCTTGATGCTCACCTAGAGGGAAAAATGCATATTACAAAAGCCCTGCTCAGCCTAGTGCAATTCTGGTTTTTTTCTTTTTTTGGGGGGGAGGGGAGGACCCTCTTGTACTTGGAGCACACAGGTGCAAGGAAGACTGAGAAATCACCTTGAACTGAGCGTTCTTTCTCTCTTTAATTGATCCTGACCCATATTGACCATATAGGACAGGGTGGAACTGACCCCTATGAGTTTATGAGACTGTAACTGTTTTTGAGAGTAGAAAGCCCTGTCTTTCTCTACTGGAGCAGCTGGTGGTTTTGAATTGTGGGTTTTACTGCTCTCAGCCCAACTTGTAACCACTGTGCTTTCGAGGATGGGAGAAAGGAAAACTTGATGTGCAGTATTTACTAATTTCTGTGATACATCACAGAATACTTTTATCATGATGGACTGCAGGCTACTAAGGTAGCGTCACTGAATGCAAGACTAGGAAGAGGTGTACACTTTCAGCTCCTGTTAATTGGTGCGAGCTGGCTTCTGCACACTTCTACCTACCATTCTTCAAGGTTCTAAATTGCCCCAGCCAAATTGCCTCTGCTGTCCATCTAATAAAGTGATTCTCAAAGTGTGGCCTCCATACCATCAGTATCAGCATCATCTAGGAACTTCCAAGAAACACAGATTTTGAGCCCCAGAAATGCTGAATCACATCCTCTAGATGTGGAGCCAGAACTCTGCTGTACATCTATCCTCGGCTAATTCTGATGCAAACTCACGTTGGAGAACCACTCCTCTAATGGACTAAACGTCCTCTCCACTCCAGAGACTAGTCCTGCATTCTCGACCGGTTATTCTCGCCCTTCAGATGTTCACGTTGTTCAGATCTATGTGCAAATGTCACCTCATCAAAGAAGTTTTCTCTTCTGTCAACCTCTTCCTATTCCCCAGCCTGTTTCATTTTTAAAATAGCACTTATCACTATAAGAGATTATATGATTTGTTCATTTGGACACTTGTTTACTTTCTCTCCCCAAGACTATAATGTCAGGTATTCTGTCTGGTTCATTTATGCATCTCCAAATGTTCCACACGTTTGCAGTGTTTTGGCATATACTAAGCAATAGGAAATATTTATTGGACAAATCAATACATTTTATAATTATTGTAAGCATTGATTTTTATATTCTAAGTAGTATACCAAGTGAAGGGACGAAAATAGGGGGAAAAAAACTAAAATAAAGAGGAAAGACAATTATAACCAAATGTTTAGAGACCACCTATTCTCCCCTTTCCTCATCCTCTTAATCTGCAAATCAGCCTTCACATAAACTAGCCCAGACAGTAACTTATCTAAAAAAAGATTAAGTAAAGATCACCCATTATTCTTAATTTCTTGTCCTATCATTATTTCTGGTATCAGCTTTATTTGAGATTTAATTCATATAACACATAATTCATTCATTTAAAGGATACAATTCATAAGTTTTTAGTATATTCAGAGTTGAAAAACCATGACTACAGTCGACTTTAGGATGTTTTTATCACCACAAACAAAGCCCTTTGTACCATTTAGCAGATACCATTCATCCCATATTTCCCCAATCCTAACAGCCCTAGGCAACAATTATCTACTTTCTGTCTGTATAGTTTGCTTATTCTGGACATTCCACATAAATGGAATAATAGAATCAAACAATATATAGTCCTTTTGTGATTGGTTTCTTTCACCTAGAACATTTTCAAGATTTATCCATATCGTAACATCTGTCAGTGCTTCATCTGTAACATCTGACAGTGTAACATCTGTCAGTACAATATACAATTGTGTATAGGCCACATTTTCTTAATCCATAGTCATCAGTTGATAACATTTAAGTTGTTTTCATGTTTTTGTTACTATGAATTCATGACTTTGAACACTTTTTCATGAGCTTATCGGTCATTTTTTTCCTATGGAGAAAGGTTTATATAGATCATTTATAAATATATAAAATAGTAATTCTATACGACATTGATAACATTCTCACCCATTTTTCTGAGTTGTTCTTAACCTATTAACATTAACTCACTGCCACCTTAAGTTTCCTACCTACGTAATCTTTTAAACTGTTGTTTTCAGTTTGATTCCCATGTATTCTCTTCCCTCAAGTAGATTCTGACTAATAGCGACCCTTCAGGACAGACTAGAAACACTTTTGGGTTTCAGGGTATAAATGCTGATGGGAGAAGACAGCCTTATCTTTCTCCCACTGATAGGTAGATCTTAAAAGAGCACAAATCTGAAGGTAGACCGCATTCAGGGGATATTGCTGGTTTAAGGTTTAAAGGTTATCTCAGGGGTTTATCCAGCCTTCATGATTTCACAAAATCCATGAAAATTTGAAATTCTGTTCCGCCTCTCTCCATTTTTGAACAAGATATGTCTATAGAATTTTTATCAAAGCACTCAGTTATCATAACCAGGCACCATCCAGTTTTCTAGTCTCATGGCAAAGGAGAAAGTTTTCGTATTCCATTTCCTCCTCCTATTCTTGGCTCTCTTTTTTCAAAAACTCTGTTGCTTCAGATGAATAAAAAACAATTGTTTTTTATTATTGGATGGCTGCTTGCAAACTTATAAAACTCCTGGCCCTATGCAATGAATTAAGAGGCATAACTTGGAGTCACTAAATTTGTTGTTATTCTCATTAGTGAAGACATCTCATGGAGCAACTACCCTCAATTTCCATGCCAAGGAACCAAATCCCACGGAGTGTTTGACTGTACATAAGCAGCCTCAACATTCAATTATGTATTTTGCTCATTGTTGTCAATATGTCATGTAATTTTTGACAATTAAACTTTTTTACAGGTGTACAACTTATTGACAGCAATTACATTAAACATCTGTGCAACTCTACCCTCAACTAATGCAATTTTTCCATCACCATAAACCAAAATTCAGTTCTCCACAGGAATAACTTACATTTGTCCACCTCCCTCCCGCCTTTGCCAATGGTTTAAAAACTGTAGGTTTGCATGTTCTTGTCTTTTTATATAAATGAGCTTATACAATATTTATTATTTTGTGATTGAGCTACTCCACTCAGATGTCTTCAAGCTCCATTCATAGTGTAGTAAGGACACTGTATCAAGACTTCAATTCTTTTACTGGATGAATTTATTTATCCATTCATCTGCTGATGGGTATTTTGGCTAATGGGAATAGTGATACACTACGCATACAATATCTGAGTCTCTGCTTTCAAGTCTTTTGGATGTAGGAGTGGTACTCAAAAAAACCTGGAAAAAGCCCTCCTGGGCGGAGCTTTTGTAGTATGCATATGTCCCACTAGGTGAGCAGTTAGCAACTTGCTCTGAGTTAGTGCACCCAGTGATACCATCTGG
>NW_022103905.1:14809290-14824775 GCF_000313985.2 Echinops telfairi
AGCTTTCTATTTAGAGGTTCTGAAAAGATTGTGTAATAATGTGTGACAAAAAAGGCCTGATTTGTGACAGATGGGGGACTGGTTTTGCTATCACGACAATGCACCTGCTCTCTCCAGACGATTTCTTTTTATTTTTTAGAATGAAAAGGGACATGAAAGGACAGCGATTTGACAATGTAGAAGAGGTGAAGAAAAAAATGACGGAGGTGCTGTCAGCCATCCAAACAGATGAGTTTGAAAAATGTTTCCAAGAATGGAATCACAGATTTGACAAATGTGTTAAGTGTAATAGAGAGCACTTTGAAGGTGATAAGGTTGTTTTGTTAAACAACAACAAAAAATTAAATACTGAGCTTTGAAAAAAATTGTTTTTTGGGGGGGTACCCCTTCATAGAATGCAGGAAGATCATAGGCAGGTGGGTGCAGAGTCATGTGGATGCAAGGTTGGTGGAGACATGTCAGGTCTCTGGCAGCTCTGAGGGTCAGTGGCAGAGAGAGGGTGTTCCTCATAAAAGGTCACATCCCCAAGAAGCCACACAGCATCAGACTGACCTGACTGGTAGGTTGGATTCCACACCTACACTTTTATACATCTTCAAATTGACATTAAGTTATCTAACTACCATAAATTGTTACATTTTAACCTGCCTATATCTACTTTTATCATCTCTACAACACTCCCCGTCTGATAGCAAGGTTATTCATATCTCAACTACGGCCAGAGGGAATTCATCAGAGGCTTAATCTATTTGTGGATCCTGCAAATGGATTTTGGGCTTCCACTGCCATCCATAGCTGTCTACAAACCAGGTGGTCACAATTTAAGCTCTGATATCATTCCCTCCTGATTTCGTTTTAATATTTACAATTCTTGGATCACACAGGCTGGTGTGCTTCTCCCATGTGGACTTAGTTGACACCTCACTAAATACCTTTAGTTTTAAATGATTTTTGTTTTCCTGGTTGAGCTTAGACTGATGAAGGGTGGTGGTGGATTAGTGAAACATTTTAGAATCAACACAAATTTTGGAGGTAAAATAGAGGATTGTTTAGAGATTAGATATGGAATATGAAAGAACTTGAATTTCAAAACGGAACATTTCTCTGCAACCCACCCCAACGCCCCATTCCTTCACAACATCTCCCTCGAATTTCTCAATCTCAGAAAATGGCACCAGTATCTCAAAACAAAAGGCTAATGCCCATCCTTGATTCATTAGGTCCTGCGTCTAAATCCATCACTAAGTTTTATTGCAGCTTTTGTGACATGTAGTGACTTGTGTGGAGTTCTAAGAATGCATGTGTACTTCATTATACACAATTAAAAAACCAAGCAATGGAAATGCAGCCAAATTCAGACATTACTACTGATTTTAAAATTCCAGTGAACTTCACAAAGACTTTGCTTCAGGTTGAAGAACAGACTCCATATTCACACCAGTCAGCCAGGCCCCTGGGCCATTTCCAGAGCAGCTGCAGTAGGGAAGCAGAAGACCCCAGAGTCAGTTGGGAAACCAGGTAGGCTGAAAAGTGGGAGCTGAAGCTTACTTGGGAGAACCTGAGAAAGTAGAATGTGATCACTAGGTACAAAGGCTCAGAGAACTGTTATTTTTTTCTGTGTTTGAGATGACTGAAGGTAGAGACAATCTCTAGGAAAATGAAAGGCTTTCTTATTTATTAGCTATGTGGCCTGGGGTAGGGTTGACCTTTTTGAGTTTCAATTTGCTAATCTATTGAAAACAAGGAATGCCAGATTGGAGTGAGTTTTATAGTATTAAATCATGTGATCGGCCTTAGCTTAGAACAGGCACATAGCCTTCATTTATATTAATTTGTCTTCTCTACCTTCTCCCTTCAGCAGTTGACATTGTAGACTAGATTACAACTATTTGTTAGTTAATAATAGATACTCTGTTAATGCACCTAGTTAATAATTATTGATCTTTCACATATGTATTTCTCAGATCAAGTGTAGGCTGTGGCTTGAGTAATAATTAAGATAAAATGCTTTCAATGCAGAAATTAATTACCAACTTTTTGAAATTTGTGTAGAAAAATGGTTCTAACATCGAAGGGCACAAAAGTTTTTTTTCTTGCTTTGTTTTTCAAACTTTATATTGTGGTTTGAGTGAACATTTACAGAGCAAGTTGATTTTCCCTTCAACAATTCATATACATTTTGTTGCATGACCATCCCCACAGTGTTACAACACTCGTCCTCCTTCCTCCTTGTGTCTACCTTGCCCTTCTTTCGTAGGCGTTATTTCCTGTCATCTGAACTTTGTCCTGGGCCAATGCTGCCTCTTTGATCTAATGGCTGCTTTCATCTCTTTGATTATTCTAAGGAGTTCATACTTTGCTGGTGTTTTTAGAGTCTTTTCTTTGGCTGAAAGTTGAGGCAAGGGGTGAATTCGGTTCCAGGAATGAGGGTGTCTAAGGGCCATAGTCTTAGGGGTTCCACCAATGTCTAGCAGACATGTAAGCCTACTGATTTAAAAAATACTAATTTTGAGTTTGGTTCCACAATTTTTCTCCAGAAAAATTTTGAGAAGATAGGAAAAGCATTGTTATTATGTTGCAAGTGTGAGGACTTAGATCTTACATAAACCTCCCTCATAAACATTATTGTTCAACTCTCGCATCTTACTGGATTATATTAACAAGTGTAACAATCTATTGTGTTCTGCAGATAACTCATATTTGCTTGCTTCAAGATAAAATACATCTTAATATGTTTTATAAGTGTGATTTTAAAATATTCTTTATAAAAAAACTTTAAAAATTAAAAATAAAAATCTTCATTCTCCAGTTGAAGCATTCTAGACAAAGGCTAGTTTTTAAAGGTAATGCAAAATGATAAGGACAAGGTGGCTTTTGTTTTATTTATTCATCTTATGAGTTAAAAATTATATTAATAAGCATGCTTTAACTTTTTTCTTTAAGAAATGAAACTCCAAAATATCAAACGTGGTACTTGTAATATTACTAGATTCTCTCTGCTCAAGAGTTGGCCTGCTCTTTTAATTTATAGTTAAGTTGCCATGAAAAAATTGGAATGACTTTCCCTCATCAGTGGGTGTCATGGATTGTATTATGCACCCCCAACATATGTGTCAACTTGGCTGGGCCATGATACTCTGACTTGGTAGTTATGTAATGATGTAATGTGGCAGTTATTCAATGATCCCTTATGATGTAATCTGATGTTAGAAGATAATCTTTGGTACAAGATTAAAGGTGGAATATAGGACCCTTGATCCCTTCACAGCCCTGAGGTGTGGCTCACAACACCTTGCAAGATATAAAAGGAGAGAAAGACAAACAAAGCGAGAAGTACCCACTACCATCAAGAAAGAAGGGCTGGGAGCAGAGTGCTTCTTTGGACCCAGGATCTTGAGGCTGTGAGCCTCCTAGAACCAGGGGAAGACTGATGCCAAGACACATGGATCGCCAAGGAATGCCACACCCACGGACAGTCAAAGGAGACAAGAACCTTACCCAGGGAACCAAAACTCAGGATAGCTTCTTAAACTGTGAGAGAATTTTTATTTTTTTATTTTGCTAAGCCTTCCACTCATAGAATTTCTGTTATGGCAATACTAGATAGCTAAGACATTGGGAAATACTTCACCCAAACCCAAACTAAAGCCATAGCCACTGAGTCAAATTCCTACTCACAAAGCTCCTATAGGACAGAGTAGAACTACCCCATAGTGTTTCCATGATGGTAAATCTTTACGGAAGCAGACTGCCACATTTTCCTCCCACAGGAAACACTAACCCAAGCATAAATAGCAAACCCTTTCATCCGATAAAACATCTTTACTACTGGTGGCAATTCCTGTTGTATCATCAATTTCCCATTGTTCATAGTAACAGGGAAACAGAACAGCAAAAATATTTGAATTTAAAATGCACTAGTTTTTTCCCCCCTATAAAGACTGTTATCTAAAACATTCAACTGACATAGAATCTTTTCCTTTTTTGTATTTAATGACTATAATGAGATAGCATTCATATACTATATGATTCACCCATGTAAAGTGTGAAAGTCAATAATTTAAGGATATTTACAGGTGTGCAGCCATCACTACCTCAATTTGAAAAGATTCCACCACCCCTAGAAGAAACCCTAACTCATATGCATCACTCTCATCCTGTTCCCTTCCCCTTGTCCAGCCCTAAGCAATCACCAATATACTTTTTATTTTCATAGTTTGCCTATTGTGTATATTTTTAGGAATGAAATCATATTAAAGAGTGACTATCTTTATTTCACTTAGCATACTCTTTCCAAAATTCATCAGTGTTGCAGCTTGCCTCAGTTACTGCTGAATAATATTCCACTACATGGTTATTTTAAAAACAAAAACCTCATTGCCATTGGGTCAAGGCCAACTCATAGTGACCCTATAGGACAATGTAGAACTGCCTTTATGGGTTTCCAAACTGTAGTTCTTGATGGAAGTAGAATGCCTCATCTTTCTCTCGAGGAGAGGATGCTGATTTTGAACTACTGACCTTGCAGGTAGCAACCCAGTGCATAACCCATGATACCACCACATTTTAGTCATTCATTGATTAATTTCTGAACATTTAAGCTCTTTCTACTTTGGGGCTATTATCATTTCCTTTTTCTAGCTTAGTACTAACATGTGAAGTCACTAAAAGGCAGGCAAGAAGAAAAAAAGTATTGGATTCTGGATACATTTTCATTTAGGCAAAAGACCACTGGATATATGAGTTATCAGAACACAATATTTGATCTGGTCATGATTCCTAATACTTTCCATAGCCATAACTAATAAAATGATGCCTTTTGAGATCTCTGTATTGGAAGTGTCTGTGCCTGCCGCTGGTCTGTTTATGGGGTAAGAGATTGAGACAACCATCTCAGCAGCACCACACCAGTCTAAGCCAAAGGACTACGAGTACTTTTGAGAAGGAGTACCAATGTGTTCTTTTGGGCATTGGAAAATGATCATAAATTTTATACATAATGTACGGCTAGTTATGCCATATGATGAAGATGTCAATCAAAATAGCATTTCTGTCAAGAAATATTTCCCAATTCACAAAGTGTATTTTTAATTTTATATTAGAACACTTGCTAGGCTTAGATCAGATTGAAACATTTCTCTGTCACCTATTTTTGTAAAAACCCATTTCTAAAAATGCAATGAATGAATGATTCTGAATTTGAGCAGCATCTCTCCACATTAGCCTTCTAGCAAGAAGTCTAAGTTCAATTCTCACACCACTCTATATAACAGAAGCGCTTATGAGATTGAAAATCACAAGGTGTACCCTTTGTAATTATCCTTAAACAAGTCAGTGTGACCAGTATTGCTTCATAGATATAAATAGAATAGTAGCTCAGTGCCCACAGAGCAGAGGTATGCTCTAGAAAAAACAATAAAATCAACTGAACTTAGTGTGGAATGCAGGGCTTCAAAATTACTTAAAATAAGGAAGGAAAGCGGGCATACCCACACTTTGGTTTTTGTTTGGTTTGGTTTTTTTACCACTTTCTCATTAGGAAGTGCTAGCCTACTAAACTTTAGGCTTGGTTTGCCTATGAGTATGCTTATATATAATAATGTGAGATGCAATTTGATTTGTATAAATCCATCTCCATCTAATTGTTTAGTGGATAATGTATATCTTGGATGTTACTTAATTTTTGTTTACTTTGTTTCCCTTTCCAGTATCTCTTCCCTAAAAAATAGTACTTTTAAATCATGCAAACTAAACAAAGATGTTAATGACAACTCGCTTACTTTCGAAAGACATAAGCATTTTAAAGCAGGCTATGGCAACAGGTAAGAGTAAATGGTACTAATGAAATTTCAAATACTTAGCATAAATCTACCTTTCCATAATGGAGAGGATCCTGTTTAAGACTCATTGCCATAAAATATTGATAAAATCTGCATAATATGTTTAGCTGAACAAGAGGAGTTCTTGGATCATAATCTTAATATCAATCAGGAACACCTGAAACTTGAGGGAACGTTTGGGTGGTAGAAAATAAATGAATAGTTCTGATCCTATATTCAAGATAGGATGATGTTGTATACAACATACACAATTAGGAAAATACCAGGTCAGGACTCCTTCCTTTTGTGTCCTCTGGTCATTATCTGCTTGATTATAATTATCAGCTGGGTCTTCTAAGATTGAAGGCCCACAACATTCCCCTAAAAACAACAACCAAATTCTCATAGCGACCCAATGGAAACCCTCCTGTGGGTTTCCAAGACTGTACCTGTTAACAAGCAGAAATCTCATCTTTCTCCACAGAGAGACTGGTGGATTAGAACTACTGGCCTCTGCTTAGCAGTCCAATGCATAACCTACTAAACCACCAGGGCTCCTACAACATTCCTTAAAGGAGTTCTTTAACTTGGAGATTTGTAAAAACAGCAGACATTTGAGAATTACTTAGCCCAAACTATGGAAGAGACAATAGATGCGTATCTCCAGTTTGAAAATGGTGGAGTGAAATTAGCATTTCCTCTTTCTTTAGGAAATAACCCAAAAGCTATCAGAAGAATGAGAAACAGAAATGCAAGCTAGGATATATCTGAAACTACAAATAGGTAGAAGTAGTAAAGATCAGCAAGACGTAGGAGGAAGTAGAGGGGGGATGCTTATGAAGGCAAAGCCCTCAGAGAGCTGGCACCACTCCAAGATAAGGCGCATGCTCAAGAGGCCTTCATGTGCCCTACAGGGAACAGGTATGCGGGCTGGTGATGGAATGTCCATGAACTAGTTTGATTCTACTTCTAGAAGCAGAAGTAGCAGGACTGAACACGGGCTCATGGGACAAACAATATTTAACAGTCTGTTGGTGAGGCAGAGGATTGGGGAAAGCCGGTATAATGTGAATCTTCTTGTGATCCATCTTTTGTCATTAACCCTTACACTGGTGTAAGGAAGAATACTCTTATCCCTGGACACATTTCCAATATATGGGAGCTGGTCAAGGAAAAATTATTTCATCTAAAATGTAGATTCAACCATATACAATCCAGGATATACTTAAAAGAGCTAAAAAAGAGGAAAAGAAGTGTTCCCAATGTAGCCGACGAAAAATGTTGGTCAATGGTTTGCCATGGATATTGAAAGTTAATGAAGCAGTCCATCTATAAAACAAGAGAACGAAGCAGAGGTACAAGACTCGAGAATCAGATGACGGGACAACAAAAGGAATGAAGCATGAGCTGATAGATTTCTCATGGGAAAAGTGACTTAAAATACAGCTGAAGTGGAGCCAACATTTAAAGTAACACAGCGAAGACTAGTTAGATACTAATGTTGAAAATGCAGAAAAGAATACAGAAGGTAGATGTGTGAAAAGCAAACACACCAAATGAAAATAAATATAATTTACAATGAATGGGGATAAAATGATATCTAGGGGAGATAGACAAAGGCTATCCAACATACAAAATTACCTAAATCCCTAAATAAAAATCAGAGCAAATATTTGAAATATGATGGAAGAAAATGCTTATTTTCAAAGGGCACATTGGTCAAGAATACATCTTCCTAGGAAAAGACGCATTCCTTGATAGTGATGACAGGCAGGAGTGGCAGGGGCGAGCCGTGGAGTGGAATGTAGACAAGTGTTTACTTGGGTTAAGAGGAAAGGAAAACAAAGAAGGGGCACATTGGGTCTTAGAAAATATCAACACAGAATAGTCAAACACTGAGACATAGCCTAGTGTAATTACAGGGTTCAAGAAAGAATGCATGGGATAATCAGGCATAAAGAATGAATCAACTATGAAGGGTAAAAACAAAACAGACTGGTATCAGACTTCTCCACATCAATCAATGTTTAATGCCAAAAGACAGAAAAGAAATGCCTATAATATTCCCAATGAAAGAAAATGTGATTCAGTAAGTTTGTATTGTCCAAATTTTCATTCAACATAAAGGTAATTGACCATTTTTAATATTCAAGAACAAGCAATTCATATAATAGTGCCCACTTTTACTTTTAATTCCATACAGGATCTTATAAAATTGCCATAAATATGCCAAAAGCCTGAAGATAAATTATCAAAATACATGGAAAGTTTATATAAAAGAAAATATAGTGACTCTAAAATATGAAAATGCATTCACTCTTATTCATCATAAGGAATTAAGATTAAAATTAAACTGAAAATTGTGATTAATCCAATTAATTAGAAAAAATAAAAAGCTAGGTTACATTCTGCATTGATAAGAGTATGTGAAAGGCACTTTAAGTGTTACTGATAAGAACATAAATTGGTACAAGCTTTATATAATTTGGCAAAATTCATTAAAATTATAAACATGTTATTTGAATCAGTAATTCTATGTCTAGGAATGTATTCAACATCTAGGAATGTATGCCACAGATATATTTACATATATGTAAAAAGATAAACTCACATATGTGCAAAATGGCATATATACAACATGTCATTGAGCATTGCTTATAGTAGCAAAAGACTAGAAAGAAAGAAATGATAATAAAACCCTTCAATAGAATACTATGTTGCTGAAGAAAAAACAATTAATTTATTACTGATGTGGAATGAATTCCAAGATATGGTTTTAAATGGAAAAAAAATCCGAGTATATAAACTATGTTACCACTTGTGTAAAAGGAAGAGTTTGTACAGATCTGCTCAAATTGACTTGATTCTGACTCCTAGTGATCATATGTATTAAAGAATCTGTTAAATATTGGTAATATTTGTGTCGGATGAGAGAAACTACTATTAATTAAGCAAGCATGGTGCAAATCTCTTTTCATTGGGGAATTTGTGAAACTATTTAGTGGCTAAGAGAAATGTCCTTGTTCTGGGTATAGCCTTTAAATTTAAAAAAAATCCAACTTTCCTAAAATGAAAAAAGTCTACACTTTATTCTGATTTTTCGCCTACGTTCCCATGATAGCCTGAGTCAGTTGGTGCTTCCTTGCAGCAAGGTTGTTAAGGCCATTTTCAAATCGTTATCATGCTTATTCAGGTGTCATACTTTAACCAGAGGTCTCCATAAAGCTTCGTTACATAGGTTCTTAGTTGATTTGAATGTAGAAGTTCTTGGTTATAGGATTTGCCAAATGAAGAATGATTCCCTTCTTGGGAATAAGCCATCTTTTGATTCTTTTACTACAATGAGACAGACATTTGAGAAATAGAAAACCAGAAACTGGTCAAAGGGGGTTAATAAGGTCTTTTATTTTCTAGCAAATCCAGGACTCAAACACAAATTATATTTAGCCATACCCTGTTCAGCTGTTTACTTGAAGGTGGAAAATATTAATTTTCCAAGCAAGCCAGGGCCCTCATTTTATGTGGCTGTTCAAACGAGAAACTGGTAGTAAAGTGGCATGAGAGAACAACAGGTTAAGTCTTACAAAATATTTCTAGGTTATTGCTCCAGAAAATTGCAGGGTTATCTGACCTCCTGCTTTTGTTTATTTATTTTTAATAAACTTTTCTGAAGTATAGATTGTAGCCTCCTCGTGAAATTTACTCATAGTCTCCTGTCGCCCTATGCAGACTCACCAATGGCAAAGTCCCATCAAATCTGTCTGTGCTAAAGCCTATTTGATATTAAAACAAAAGGAAAAGTCTCTCCCTAAGTAGATTAAGGAGACATAAATCAAGCAAGCCAGATTTCTAAACAAGGAAACTTTAAGCATGGAATTTGCATATATGATTCATTCTTCCTCCAGGCAAACATGCACATATTGCACAGTGAACTTTGGCTGACCACACTTAAGAATAATGGTTATAATATTAATATTCCCTCTTTCCATGACTGTTGCCAGAGGAATTCAGGATTCATTTGGGGATTTTCACAGTATTTCCCCTGCAGCACACTCCAATAACTTTTCCCTAAAATGCCACTTAGAATTTTGTAAGTGGAATGGTTTCTCACCTTCTTTTTTTTTTTTGGTTTCTCAGCTTCTGTGTGGCAAGTTTCTGCTCTGCACATTCCGTATCTGTTTCTCTCTTTGGAAATTTCCAAAAGAAATGTTGGAAGTAATGGGATCGATGCTGAGTGATGTTACTCAATCACAAAGGGAAAAAATATTGTATGAGTCCACTACTATGAGGATAACCGCCAAGGTGAAGGCAGGTTTCTGCTCCTAGGTCTTGTGATCTTCTATATGTACATCTTAAAACCACTTCCACAGAGGAGACCTCCCCTCAATTGGGGTCCGTTTTTGAAGATGTGAGGAGAGGGAGAAGACCAGTTGCTGCCATACGAAAGTGTGCTAAGGTCACCCCAACTAAATGGACACGCCTACCAGAGTGATAAGTGAGCCTTACTGGAAATTCAAGTCAAGATGTGGGGAGCAGGGCACATATGTCTTGGAGAAGGCAATTTCATTTCTGTTGATAGGTAAATGTGGAGGAGCAATCTCCCTTCGGGAAAAGTTGTTTAACAAAATTTATACAGAACCCAAGAGAACATGAGGGGAAAAAGCTCCCCTGGGTGGAACTTTCATAGGATGCATGTTTTCCCTCTAGGCAAGCATCTAGCAACTCACTCTGAGTTAGTGCATCCAGTGGCATCGCCTGGGAAGGCGCTCTTTGGTCACAGTGAATTTTTTCTCTAAAAGTAGTTTTGCTCTAACCTCGTTTTTTGTGATGACCAATTTAGGAGACCAGCATACAGCTGTGAAACTTTGTTTCCTGCTCTGGAAAAATGCTGCAGAAACTGTTGTAAAGTTGAACACAGTTTACAAGGACACCACTAAGGGGAAAATTCAAGTGTTTGAGTGGTTTTCTCATTTCAAAAAAGGTGAAATGTCAATTGATGACAAACCTCCTTCTGGATGTCCGTCAACTTCCTGAACAGACAAAAATGGCAACCCATAGTACATTTGAAGTTTGTTCCACCAGTCAGACTGTTAATCAAGCTTTAAATTTAGAGGTTCTGAAAACATTGTGTAACAGTGTGCAACAAAACAGACCTGATTTGTGACAGACGGGGGACTGGTTTTGCCACCACCACAATGTACCTGCTTACACAGCCATCTCAGTGTGCCAGTGTTTGGCAGAAAAACAGCATGCCTCTCTTACTCCATGCATCTTACTCGCCTGACCTCGCTCCATGTGACTTCTTTTTGTTTCTGCGAATGAAGAGGGACGTGAAAGGGCAGCAATTTGACTATGTAAAAGACTTGAAGAAAAAAATCAGGGAGGTGCTGTCAGCCATCCAAACAGATACGTTTAAAAAATGTTTCCAAGAATGGAATTTCAGATTTGACAAATGTAGTAAGTGTAATGGAGAGTACTTTGAGGGTGATAAGGTTGTTTTGTAACAAAATTTAAATACATAGCTTTGGAATATATGTATATTCCGGGTTTGGGGGGGTACCCCTTCATATGCCTGATACTGTGTTCCTAAGTGGACAGTTTTGACCTAGTTTCTATCCAGTCCTTGGTGCTCTGGATTACTGGGACTTTAGATTGTTCTTTCCAGGCACACAATATCCTTCATAAACTACATTAGAAGGACTTCATGTGGAAATCCCACTAAGTGAACTGAGCTTTAACTCAAACTCACAGGTAGCCCTTGGACTTAAGGCTGAAACTTCCCAGAGTGAGAAGCAGATGGCTGGGAGCCCAAGGTTATAGAACTGACAGTCAGTTGGCTTTGGTTCAGATCTCTTGCCTTGAGGGTACTCAATGAATGATGGCCTGGGACTACCATATATTTACTATTTTAATGCCCTCCTTGATTTATTATGACTTGTATTAAACTGGTAAGCATGATTCTGCCTTTGTGAGAGAAAATTATTGCAGGTTTTATCCTACAAAAGAAGAAGTAATGGGATCTATCTTGTACCCAGTGTAACACTATCACCCATCGCTATTGAGTTAATTCCAACTCATAGTGGCTGAGTAGAGCTGTTCCATAGGGTTTCCAAGGTTATAAATCTTTATGGGAGCAGACAACCTTATCTGCTCTCCCTTGGTGAAAGAAATGTATTAACCACCAATCTTGCAGTGAGTCCCACTGTACTACCACCAGTAATCCCTGTATTCCATATGGCAGAATCCCAAGGTGGTACAAATTGTTAAACGCGAGCCACTGACAGACTTGATAATATGGTTCCCAAAGGTCATAGCTTTGAAAACCCTATAGAATGTCATCCTACTCTGCGCTCTTTGGATCACCATGAATCAGAATCAACTCAAGGCAACTAACAACAACACTCCACCTGGTTGTAGCCACCTAGGATTTTCTGATTAAGTCTGCTGGTATTTACAAAAGGTTGTCTCTTGTTTGACTCATAGCACTGCCCACCTTGATATAATCCACTTGCCCCTTCATCCCCATGTTTGCATTTTGTCTTTATACAAAACGTTAACTTTACTATTGGTCATCATTGTTCTTACAGGTCTACTCAGTGGAGATGAGGTGGCATGGATGGCGTTCTAATCTCTAAGTGAACACTTGGACAGGTGTGACCACTTCTCTTCACATTCTAAGGTACTGAAAAGCCCCGTGTCATTATTTGGTCTCACTTCAGAAATTTGTAGGCCGAATTGCATGAATAATCACAATTCTGGGCTGAAATTAATGCCCATACCTGCTTTTTCCTTTGTTTTTTTGTTTTGTTTTGTTTTTTGCCTCCCTCTCTAGCTTCCCCACCTGCTTTTGATATAGGGTCAGAGATATACATATTTTACTTTGCCATTGCTACTGTCACAAATTGTTACAATTTAGTGGTTTAAAACAACACAGATTTTTTATTTGACCTTTTGTCTAAAGTCAAACATCTGTCTCACTGGGATAAAATCAAGATATTGGCAGAAAATTCTTTGGGAAGAATGTTTTTATATCTTTTCTGCTTTTAGAGCCTTTGTACATTCCTTGACTTGTGGCCCTCTCCTTTCATCTTCAAAGTCAGCAATATCATCTATCTGGTCACATTTACCCATCATCTCATCTTTCCTTAAGCACAGATGGGAAAGGTTCTCTGATTACAAGGATTTTGATAAGTACATAAGGCCCACTGAGTCGGAATCAACTCCAGGGAAGTGGGGGTGGGGTAGTTATCCAGGATAAATTTCCCATCTCAAGGGCTATAACTTTAATCACATCTGCAAAGTTCTTCTACTTCTCATCCAAGACAGAATCACCTCTCAGATCTGTATCTTACCTGTATTATGACAATATCCTTCTATCTGATCTTTTTTGTTCCACTACTTGGAATAATAAATAATTTACTCGCAGAAGAATAAAATTTGGTTTGGCACATTTTAAGTTTGAGGTACTTGTTAGACAAGTAAGACAACTTCAAGCCCAGGTTTTGCATACATATGAGGGAATTGAAAATATGGTGGTTTGAGGCAGGAAGATGTTAATCCTCAAAATGACATCTCTCCCATGCCCACCCCCTCACACACACACCCGTCCCCTCCACCTCCACCTCCACACAATGTTTATTGCATGCATAATTTGGGTGTGAGTTTACAGAGCAAATTAATTTCTTATTCAACATTAGATGCAATCTGTTTCATGACATTAGATGCAATCCCCTCAATGTAACAGCATGTTCCCCACTTTGTCCCTGGGTTCTCTGCTTCCATTCGTCCCCTTTTTGGGCTTGTTTGTTTTTCCTGGCCCCTTCCTGCCTCTGATATTTGTTTGGAGACAAATACTGCACTTTGATCACCTATGCTTTGATTATGTCTCTCCAGGGTGTTATTATTCACTTTGTAGACCTGTCCATTGTTTGGCTGAAAGTTGGCCCTGGAGGGTTAGGTCAGTTCCAGGCATGAAAGTGTCGAAGGGCCACAGTCTCGGGAGTTGCAACACTCTCTGTCAGACCAGTAAGTTTGATCTTTTTTATGATTTTGAATATAGTTCTGTATTCTCTCCTCATCTCTGCCCAGAACAATCTATTGAGATCCTGATCAGAGCAGTTGGTAGTGGCAGCCAGGTACTAGATGTAGTTCCTCTGCTCTGGGGTAGTGGACATTGTGGTTTATGTGGTCCTTTAGTCCTCAAAGTGACATCTTTGCATTTTTTAACACTTTAAAGATATAGCTTGCAGCATATTTGCCCAACACAATCTGTTTTTGGATTATTATGCTACTTCCATCAATGCTGGTTTATAGTTTCATGTCAAATGAAATGCTTGATATTAAACTTTTCTATCTTCTCTTTCCACAAATATGGTCAGTTTAATTCCTATATATTCCAATGTATCCCAAGGTGAGGTACACAATATATAGTTGCTGTTTATGTTGTTGAAAAATATATTTGCAATGAATAGGTCATTGGTCTTGGAAAATACTATCATACGATCTCTGATATTATTTCTTTCACCAAGGTCATATTTTCCAATGACTGATCTTTCTGTTTTGTTTCCACCTTTTGCATTCCAATCAACAGAAATTATCAATGCACCTTGATTGCTTGTTTGATCTGTTTCAGACTTCAGAAATTGGTAAACACTTCAGTTTCTTCAACTTGGGCCCTTGTGGTTAATGCATAAATTGGAATAACATTCACATTAATTCGTCATCCTTGTAAGGGTGTGAATATTAGCCTCTCACTAACCATGTTATATTTCAGGATAGATCTTTGAAAGTTCTATTTTATAAAGAATGTGACTGCACTCCTCTTCAATTTGTCTTTGCCACATTGTAGACCATATGATTGTCTTACTCAAAATGACCACCATTAGTCCATTTCAGCCCTCTCATGCCTAGAATATTGATCTTTAAACATTCCATTTCCTTTTTGACACCTTTTAATTTTCCTACGTTCACTCGTCTACTTCTACATGGAGATTATTGAGTGTTTGAAGGTTTCTCTTATTTTCGGTTGCTACATCGATCAGTGAAGGAACAAAAGCTTCACTCCATCCACATGATTAATAGAAACTCTAGTTTGAGGTGGCAGCACTACTCTAGTTGTTTGCTGAGTCCCTCCTGCCCTGAGCAGTTTATCTTAGGCACTGCATCAGATAAGTAACCACTACTTGGTTTGTACTAAGATCAAGCTTATCCAACTTGCTCTCAGCCAATGATTCACAATAGTAGGATGTTAGTTCAAGCCCATTCCTCTCACTCATATTTGCATGCTCTAGAACAGTGGTTCTCAACCTTCCTAAGGCCACACCCTTTAATACAGTTGCTCATGTTGTGGTGACCCCCAACCATAAAATAATTTTCATTGCTACTTCATACCTGTAATTTTGCTACTGTTATGAATTGGGCAACCCTGTGAAAGGGTCATTCGACCCCCAAAGGGGTCGCAACCCACAGATTGAGAACCGCTGTTCTAGAATGTGACAGTCCATATTATTCTCAATACACTCAATCTTCCTTATAAAGGTCCTAGATTAGCCATTGAGTATATACAGTGGAGAGTGAGAGAGGATAAACCTTAAGATGCACCATAAAACATCAGAACCACCCCACTATCATGACCTCAATTCTACCTTACAAATAGGATTAGACCAG
>NW_022103905.1:14830025-14831928 GCF_000313985.2 Echinops telfairi
CTCTCAACCCTAGTTTCACATTATAGACACAAATTAAGAAACCAAACCCATTGCCACTGAGTTTTTTACTCATAGTGATGGTAGAAGGTTTCAGGGACTGTAAATCTTAACGAGAGCCGATAGCCTCGTCTCTCTCCTGAGGAGAAGCTGCTAAGTTTGAACTACCAACATTCCAGTTTCTAGTCCAACAGTGCCCCCGGGGCTTTTTAGTATCAATACAAGAAACTTCAAAATTTGTACTAGTATATGAACCTTACCCTAGAAAATGTCTATTAAATTGATATGGAGTGGCACTTATGCTCGGCTCACTGCCATTGAGTGAATGCTGACCCATAGCAAGCACCTTTGGGTTTCCGAGACTGTAACTGCCTCACACAGAGCTGCTGGTGGTTTTGAACTGCTGACCATGTGGATTGCAACCCAGTGCATAACCACTACACCACCAGATCTCCATGGAATGGCACTTAGGTACTGCTATTTTTTAAATTACACCTTATGATTATAAATTATACCAGAGCTAGAGCATCTGATCTATATAGGGTAGTGCACCCTTTTAGTCTGATCCCTTATAGCACTGAGGCTGAGAAATAGTTGTTGACTGCATTGTGCCAAAGGTGCTGACGTCCTCTGGTAAATTGGCAGCAGGTTTTCCCAAATACTTCAGTGGTGCAGTCGACCTAGTAGCTGGCTTCTTCCTCTTCAAGTTACCCAAATCTCTATCTCAATCTTTTAATCTCATCCTTTATGTTAACTGAGGGAGCCCTGGTGGCATAATGGTTATGTGTTGGGCTGCAATCCACATGGTCTGCAGTTCGAAACCACCAGCAGCTCCTCGGGAGAAAGGCTGTAAACAGTTAAGTCTTGGAAACCTACAGAGGGTGGCGATGACTCAGTGTTGATTCCATGGCAGTGAGTTTTGAGTTTAGGTTACCTAAAGGGAGGGACTCAGGTTCAGGTTTTCACATGCCTCTCTGGAGCTTGTCCCTTATTCCTAGGGTTTGGTCTCTGTGCCGGCTTAGGCTTACTTTTTCCCCCAAAATGTTTTGGAGTGACCTAGATTTGCATCTTCATGGTCACTCTATCAAGGGCAGTTCTCTCTGCATGCAGAGGTATATGGTGCATTATCTGTGCTCATCATTCTTCATAATTTATTGCCTACAATATGCAAAGAAGCCATTATGAACTTAAAGAAACATGTGGCGGGCTGAGCGTTTTGGAAGGTACTACATTTCTCATAGGAAAAGTGTTGAACAACCCTGAAGTGTTCTGTTTCAGGATGTTGCAGCTAAAGCTATTAATTATTTTAGCTACTGAAAAATTTAAAACACACGGTTTTATTCACTGTTTTTCTAATATATAACTTGATAGAGAGATGATAATAGATGAAGTGGACTTATTTGAAAATGAAAGACTTCATTGCTGAAGTGGTGCGCCTGCTTTCACTCTGATCTTAGGCATATTTCTTAATAATTATATTCCATTTCTTTTTTGTTGAATCACCATTCCATTAGAAGAGATTGATACTTATAATAATTTTCTCAATAGTGTTTTAGATTCTATACCATTTTCTAAACTAATGACACTATCAATGTGTGGTCACTTACTGGGCTGCTAACTGCAAGGTTAGCAATTCAAAACCACCACCCAGCTCTGCAGGGGCTGGGTGAAACTTTCTACTTTGGTGAAGATCTGTAGCCCTGGAGACTCACAGGAGTAGTTCTACCTTCCCTATAGGGTCAATATGAGTCAGCATTGACTTGATGGGAGTGGAAGTGATACCCCACAGGGGTCACAAGGATATATTTAAAGTGAACCAGAAAAACATATAAACTATAGATGCATGAATGGATTTTGGGCTTGCACTTAATTCTAGTCCCAATCTAAGAACAATTAGTTCTCATGC
>NW_022103905.1:14832984-14834606 GCF_000313985.2 Echinops telfairi
TTGAAAAAAGAGGGGGGTTGAAACTTAGCTTATAGTGTTACTTTGTAAGACAGAATTTTAGCAGAGAAGGACAACTCAAATATTTTCCATTAAAATAAGTAATAGAAAAGTAGTATTTTGACCTTGTTGTCCCATCTCAGCACTCAGCCCCTGTTGCCTGCACACCTCCTTTCCTCTGCAGCAGCTGCCCAGCTACTGATACAGCTGACCCCATGGGTTTCAGAGACCTGAAACCCCCTGCTGGCCTCCAGGTGCTCAATGATTACCTGGCCAAGAACCGCTACATCACAGGTTATGTGCCATCACAAGCACATGTGGCAGGGTTTGAAGCAATCTCCAGCCTCCACCTGCCGATGTGCGTCATGCCCTACATTAGTATAGGATAATCACATCAAGTCTTACGTAAAGGAAAAGGAGTAAACAAAGCTTTGGGCAAGTGTGGCCCTGCTAACGTGGAAGACACCACAGGAAGAGGAGCTGCAGACAGTAAGGATGATGATGACGGTTTTCTCTTTGGATCTATGAAGAAGCAAAAAGGCTAATTGCACACAATAAGTCAAAGAAAACCAAAAACCTGCACTTGTTGCCAAGCCTTCCGTCTGACTAGATGGGACACGGTGGGATGACAAGACCAACACAGCCACATTGGAATAGTGCGTTAGCAGCCTTCAAGCAGACAGCTGGGTCTGGGACTCGTCTAAGCTCATTCCAAAGGGGTATGGAATTTTAAAACTTCAAGTACAGTGTGTAGGTGAAGATGATAAAGTTGGCACAGATATGCTGGAGAAGCAAATAACTGCTTTTAAAGACTAAGTGCAGTCCATGGACGTGGTTGATCTAGATGTCATCCTGGATAGTTGCACTTAAATGAGTAATTACCAAAAAAAGTAGTATTTTGTCAAAAGCAAAAAAAAAAACTTGTGAAACCTAGCAAAACACAGCTGTCTTAGCAAGTTCTAGCTCTCACAGGTTTCACTGTACACGTCCAGAACAGAATAATTAACACACAACAGATGATCAATGAATGTTTCCCTCCTTTTCTGCATAATTTGGACTTTAAAGGTGCCTACTTCAAATGCTATCTGTTAATATAGCTCGAATTAGTGAAAATCCACTGTAGCTCATTTCAGTATTTCAGTTGATGCTGAAATCGATGACAAGGCAAAATTACATCACATTTGCATTTCAGGGCATAAATTTGCAATCAGAAAATTAACGGGTACTTTGAGTTCTCCAGAAAGTCAGAGTTTATTCAACCAATGTTTATTGATACCCTATTTCAGTTTGTGACTGCATAAAAACATAAAAGTAGATACAACCCTGTCTGCTCTTGAGGAGTTCAAAGTTAAGTGTCAGAGTTAGATAAAAATACAGGTGATCAAAAGGGTTTATGACAAGTGTTAGCAGAGGTTTATAGAAAATATTATGGGAACACAAAAGAATGAGTAGCTAACTGAATTTGCAAAGATAAGGGAAAGCTTTACAAGAAAGCAGTCCCTTCAAGATTATTTTCACAAAGCAATGAAGTACCTGGAGAATACCAAAAAGAGACTTTAGAGCCAGGGCTTGGCAACCCATCAGACTTGACCAGAAGACACTCCTAAAGGTCAACAAACAGACCT
>NW_022103905.1:14836032-14837551 GCF_000313985.2 Echinops telfairi
GAGCCCCCAATAAAATGATTTAAAAAAAGATAAAGATTATTTTCAAAGTATTATTTGGAGTTCGGCTGCTGCATAAGATGAAGGAAGAATATACCAAATGGGGAAAATAGTGTGTAGAAATATAAAGAAGAGATTGTAATCAGCTGCATCAATACAAGTAACAGTAGTTAAACAAAATTGGAGCTTATTTTCCCATGTAGTAGGAAACCTAGAATTAGATAGTTGGCAGTGATTTCATGTATGAGGGTACATTCAACTTGAGTTGCTTGGCATGATTGAAGATGACTGACCTGGATATGAATCAAAGTTCCATTTTTAAAATTAAACTTTTGCTTGTCCCAAATCTCCTTTCTACCTAACTAAAAATAGAACCTGTGATTTACACCATTGTGACATGCTACTTCTTGTAACATTTGATCACCCTCAGCAAATACTAGAGGAAGCAAGGATGAGGTTTATGAATAAATGTTTATCAGGAAATGTCAGGGTGGTCCTGAGAGAATGCTTAAGCAGCATGCCCCAGGAAGAATGCATATGTAGATATTTCCAATAAGCACATGCTAAGTTAACTCTAGGAAATCTATAGAAAAGATATTAGCTAACCCTACAACATTTTAAGTTGCTATTGTCTTGTAACTATATGTAATCATAAGCCCCCATGTCTATGATCACATGCTCCCTCTTATTTTTCTGTATATAAAGTTCATACCTCTTTCAAAATGTTGAAACAATTTTGTATTTCACATTCCAGCTTGAGCTGTCCCAACCCACCAATAAAACTCTTTATTTCCACTTGTAACAGAGCATACATTCTGTTCAGTGTTACAGCAACCAATGTCAGGTTCTAGGTCTTTGGGATGCCTTTCGCCTAGTCCTCACAGTCTCAA
Source organism: Echinops telfairi (assembly GCF_000313985.2). Classification (NCBI taxonomy): domain Eukaryota; kingdom Metazoa; phylum Chordata; class Mammalia; order Afrosoricida; family Tenrecidae; genus Echinops; species Echinops telfairi. The sequence continues at coordinate 14,836,920 of NW_022103905.1, forward strand.
GGTGACTACTTCGACTCTCAGCTTCGAGTTTCACAGTTTTAGGAAGAAGGAAGTTCTGATGTCCCATCAGGAGAGCAAACTTTCCTAGAAATCCCCACCAGAATGCTGTTTATATTTTGTAGGTCAAGGTGTGTCATTCTTATTTCCAAATAAGGCTGGAAAATAAAGGCATTTCCTCTTTATTCTTTTTATTCTTTTTTGAGCTGGGGACAAAATCACCCCGATAAAATAAGATTCTATTAAAAATAAAGAAAGGGAAACTAGATGGGGGCAGGTAACTAACTTCCTGTGTTGTTATTGTTGGGTGCCATTCAGCACAGGATAAACAAAATGCCACCGGTCTGGCACCATCTTCACAGTCATTGTTATGCTGAAGTCCGCTGCTGAAACCTCTCTATCAATCCATCCTGTTGACAATCTTCATCTTTTCCACGCTGATCCTATACTTTTCCACCCTTGCTTCTAAAAAGCATTCAGGTTGTACTTCTTCCAAGACAGTTTGGTTTGTACTTCTGTTTCTCCATGATATATTCAATATTTTCCACCAACATGATAATGCCATATGCATCAGTTGTTCTGTCTTTGTAGCTTAATTGTCTGCCTTCTTAGAAGATTCCAAGTTGTCAGTTTAG
>NW_022103905.1:14839698-14844293 GCF_000313985.2 Echinops telfairi
ATAATTTATAAATTATTATTATATCTTATATTACACAGCCCAGCGTCTCCCTTCACTCACCCCTCTGCGGCCCGTCCCCCAGAGAGGAAGTTATATGTAGATCCCTGTGATCAATTCCCCCTTTTTACACACCCCCCTTTGGCACTTTTCTATCCCCTGCACTCTTACTCTCTATTGCATAAGGAAAAAACAAATGTTTAATTGCCTTAAGTGTATTCTCTGGTTCAAGAAAAGCAGCCTGAGGGCAGAATGGGTTAAACAAGTTCAGCACTGAAACCACCAGTCGCTCCACAGGAGAAAGCTGAAGCTTTCTGCTCCCATGAAGAGTTACAGTCATGGAAATCCATAGGGGCAGTTCGATCTGCTTTGTCCTATAGGGTTGCTATGAGTTGGAATTGACTTGATGGCAATGAGTTTGGAGAATTTGTCTGGTCCCAAACCAAGACTAGTAGCCGTAGAATGATGTTGACTCTGATTCATGCAGACTGCTTGCCTGTCAGAGTAGAATTGTTCTCCACAGAATATTCAGTAAATTATCAAGACTTTCTTCTAAGTTGTGTCTGGGTATACTGGGACCTCCAACCTTTTTATTCCTTTCTTTGTTATTGATCCATAAATAATTTTTCCTTTCCTACTTCCTAATTGTTTTCCTACTGGAGGGTTTCTTTTATTATTATTATTATTTTATTTTATTGGGGCCTCTTATAGCTCTTATCACAATCCATACATGTATCAATTGTGTCAAACACATCTGTAGATATGTTGTCATCATCTTTTCCAAAGCATTTTCTTCCTATTTGAGCCCCTGGCATCAGCTCCTCCTACCCCCACCTTCCCCCATGTCCCCTTGATCATTTATAAATACTTCTTTTTTTTTTCATGTCTTATATCAACCGCTTTCTCATTTTACCCACTTTTCTGCTGTCCATCCCCACGGGAGGGGGCCATATGCCAATCATTGTGATCGGTTCCTTTTACTCCCCCTCCCCCCACCCTCCTCGTATTGCTCTTCCCCTTATTAGTCCTGAGGGGTTTATCTGCTCTGGATTCCATGTGTTGTGAGCTCTTATCTGTACCAGTGTACATGTTCTGGTCTGGTCAGATTTGTGAGGTAGAATTGAGGTCATGGTAGTGGGGGTTGAGGAAGCATTAAAGAACTAGAGCAGCAGTTCTCAACCTGTGGGTTGTGACCCCTTCGGGGGTTGAACAACCCTTTCACAGGGTTGCCCGATTCATAACAGTAGCAAAATTACAGTTATGAAGTCGCAACAAAGATAGTTTTATGGTTGGGGAGTCAACACAACATGAGGAACTGTATTAAAGGGTCACAGCATTAGGATGGTTGAGAACCACTGAACTAGAAGAAGGTTGTGTGTTTCATTGATGCTATACTGCACCCTGACTGGCTTTTCTCTTCCTTATGGCCCTTCTGACAGGGGGTGTCCAATTGACTACTGATGGGCTGCATCTCCACTCTGCCCGCCCCCTCATTCCCACTGATATGTTTGTTGGTTTGTTTGTTTTGTTTTGTTTGGGGTCTTTGATGCCTGATACCTGATCCCATCCACACCTCATGATCACACAGGCTGGTGTGCTTCTGCCTTGTGGGCTTTGTTGCTTCTGAGCTAGATGGCACTTGTTTATCTTCAAGCCTTTAAGACCCCAGATGCTATATCTTCGGGCACCATCAGCTTATTCACTACACTTGCTTATGCACCCATTTTGTCTTCAGCAGTTATGTCAGGGAAGGTGAACATCACAAAGTCTGGTATTAGAAGAACAAATTGTTTTGGGGTTGAAGGAGTGCTTGACTGGAGGCCCAATGTCCATCTGCTACCGTAAATATAAATAAATATATGTACGTAGACCTATTCCCCTGTCATTATATATAAATGTATTTATATATATATACATGCCTGTATTTAGACCTCTATAAATGTCCTTTTCCTCCCAGTTCTTTCCTTTATTTCCTTTTACTTTCCTCTTGTACCATTATCATGTTCAGCCTTCATTCGGGTTGGCAATTCCTCTCAGCTCCATTGCCCTTGATTGAACTCCCCTACCCACAAACATCCTATGCCCTCCTCACCATCAATTTTAGATCACTTATTCTTCCCTTGTCCTTGGGTTTGTTGACACCCCCTTTCTTTTCCCCCATTTCCACCTCTCCCGTGTCCCTCCAGAACTGGGTTTCTAATGAATACTTTAAATATATACATATGTTTTAAATATATATATGTTTAAATATATATATTTTTAATATATATATGCTTTATAGAGAGAGATCTTTGACATCTGTATTTTATGCCTTCTGTATTTTACGGTATTTGGGAAAATCCATCTTACTTCAAAACAATGTAAAAATATTCACCTGTCTTTGTCAAGTGTTTTATGGTGTTATTCTATTATGTGGAGTCACCATAATTTATTTAAATAATCTGCTTTTATTGAACTTTTGTGATACTTTCTTTTGTAGCAATTTCTTGTCGATAGACTCTCTTTATACAAAGTACAAGTCTTTTGTCTATAGGTTAAACAATCCCCACTACTTTAACCACTTTTCATTTTCTTTTTTGGTTCAGTTTTGTCACCTTACTCTAAAATCTTCTCCATTCTTTTGTGTGTGCTTTAAAATGCCAGTGCCCACATTTAGCACAATATTTGAAGGGTGTGACCAATTATAAGTTTAGCAGAGCAATACTTTCCTAGTTCTTGGATGTCATAGACCTATTAATATATTCCACAATCATAGTTAGCTTGTGAAAACAGCCACATTGTACTGATGACTCATATTCAGCTGGTGGTCTCAAGCTATCAAATTCATTAAACTAGTAGTAGTGTCTAATATGTTCGATGGCAGGAAAATGGATTTTAAAAGATCCAGAGATTCTGGAACATGAGTCCAGTAGAGTAAGTGAACGTTTTGCATTGATGTAAAACATGCACATACATATACATGGAACTACTAGAGAAAAGGGCAGAGATGAATTCATCTAATATCCATACACTGAATTATTTAACTTTGCCATAAAGCAAATGTCAGCAACATGTCAAATAACTGCTAACAAATGTAATGCATTTTTGATAGGAAAAAAATAATGTTTGAATGTTCATAACTTCTCCCTCACTAAAAGAAAATTCTTTCTTGGCAAAGTCACTTTCTTAGATTTGTTAAAAGTCTAGGTGATTGGTTACAAAGAAAAAGATTTGATTGCTCCATTGAAAAAATTGGAGATTTGCAAAGGAAAAAAGATAGATCCTGAAGATGACAAAGAGTATTCAGAATGTCAAAAAACAGTAAAGTCTGGCTAAGAGAGAGAGAATTTAGGAAGCTTATTAAAGAGTGAAAAGAGAAGGAACTTGGATTTGTCCACTGTGTAGTGACAAGGGAGACTTGTCTAATGAGGTGTAGTGTAAGGAATCACTTTTATATGGCCTTTTAATGCCCAGAAAATGATTGACTGGAACTATGCAAATTGACTAATGTGTGCCCTACCGAGGGGATCAATTCCTGGTACTGGTGGGAGAACCATGATTGAAATTGGCAAGGAGGCTGCTTATATAAAGGCCAGTCTCACAGAGGTTCAGGGGATCTCACTACCATCAAGAAAAGTCTAGAGCACAGCATATTCTTTGGACCAATGACTTAGGTTTCCTATGCTGAGAACCTCCTAGACCCAGAAGAAAGAACTGTAACATTGAACGCATCATGAGACAGCAAGGGACAGAAATGGGGCTGGCTCACAAAACAAGAGATGAGCACCTTCGTGCAGGTGGCGTGACAACAAAACTATAGGACAAATCTAACACTTGCTGTGCCAGACAGGAGAGGCCTGAGTGTGCCCTGTGCAGAGGTCACACATCTCCCCTCCTGACCATGTGGGGTTCCAGGTAGCAGGCAAAGAGAGAGTCCTCCCTCATAGGCTTGGGTAGAATGGCAAGAGGTGGGGGGCAGAGCTGCAGTTAAGGTGGCCACATGAGACATATAATGTTGGCCGCGTGAAAGCCATTATCATTATTTAATCAACCCCAAATCAAACTCACTGCCATCGAGTCGATTCTGACTCATAGATGCCCCATTAGACAGGGTAGAATGGCATCTTTTGGAATTCCGAGACTGGAACTCTTTACAGGAGCAGAAAGGCTCATCTTTCTCCCATGGAGCAGCTGATGGTTTCAAACTGCTATTCATTTCATGTCTCTGCTCAGCTACGTGGAAAATGCAATGGTTGGTTAGTTTGTTTTTTCCATTTCCTTTGCTTATTTTATAGTTTGTTGCAGAATTATTATTTTTAGTTCATTGCAGAAACAATAACATTTTAACCAGCATTAACTGATTGCCCATATTTTTGGACAGAGAATAAACTTCTGCAGTTAACAGATAAACACCTGACTATAAAAGACTTCCATGTACTACTGAAGTTCATTTTTGACATCATGTTAAAATCACTTTAGCATGGATATTTTTTAAGTGAACCATTTTCTGAGGGTGGGGCAGAGTTACACTGGATTTTATCTCTTTTTTCAGTTCAAAAAGTGCTTTGAATAAGGAAAGTGGATATTGTGTGCAGCATTATTAACACATTCTATTTGGG
>NW_022103905.1:14845676-14847617 GCF_000313985.2 Echinops telfairi
TAATAGGTTCCCCCTTTCCACCCCACTCTCCCTTCACCTTCCCTCCACCCTCCTGGTATCACCACTCTCAGCACTGGTCCTGAAGGGATCATCTGTCCTGGATTCCCTGTGTTTCCAGTTCCTATCTGTACCAGTGTACATGGGCACTTCATCCACATTTTATGCAATTCAACAGTTCAATCACATCTTTACCACAGTCAACTTTAGGACATTTTCTTCTTTCTTGTTGTGTTAGTCAGGGTAGACTAGAGAAACAAATCCAGGGAAACTCATATGTGTAATAGAGAGAGTTTTATAAACAAGAGCAATTGAACATTGAGAAAACATCCCAGCCCAGTTCAGATCAAGTCCATAAGTCTGATATTAGCCCATATGTCTGATACCAATCTATAATGTCCTCTTCAGATTCACAAAACACACGCAATGATGCCGAATGCAGGATGATCACAGGCCAGTGGTAGAAAGTCTTCGGATCCAGAGGCGTGGTAAGCATCTCAGCGCTGGCAGGGGTCTCTATGTGGCTTCTCCGGCTTCAGAGGTCTGGTTGCATCAGGGCAGGTCCATGTGACTTCTCCTCTCAGGGTTCTAGTGTAGTCCATGTGTCTTGTCAGCTGCAATGTCTCCCAGGGAGTGAGTAAAGAGAGAGAGGTGTCTCCAGCCTCCAAGAAGGAAAAATACAGGATTTCCCAGAATTCTCAGGAGAAGGCCATGCCCACACAGAGGCCTCATTGGCTATACAATGATTGACAGGCTAGACTCCACCCCTTCACTCCCAATCCTCCAATTGAGACCAGATTATGTAACTACCACACTTGTACTCATGGTCATTCATGTAATTTTTTTTCTAATTTGGCAAAGATATACACAAAACATTCTCTAATTCAACAACTTCTACATATATAATACAGTGCCACTGAATATACTCTTCATGTTGTACAACCATTATTGATATCCCTCTCCAAATTGTTTCACAAACATTAAAATAAACCCCATGTCCCTAAGCAAAAACTTTCCTACTTCACCCATGGTAACCATAGGTCAAGTTTGGTTTCTTTCTTTCTTTTAGTAGTTTTCTTGATATAATATTCACATATCATACACTTCCATAGTTAGATCACTTTTATAGAGAGCTGTATATATGTAATGACAATCAGTTCTAGTGCTCCCTCTCTGCTTCCACATTCATTGATTGCTCCCCAACACCCCCCTCACTCTTTCCCCCTCCTGATAAACAATTGTATCACTTATTGTCTCTATGTACCCACTCCATGTGTACTTCCTATCTGAGAAGCCTCACAGAAGCAATAGAAAACAAAAACAGAAAGAAGAAAACAATAATAATATAAAGATTAAAAATAAAGAGTAAGGAAGAAAAAAATACCAACAATATTTTAAAAACTAGAGAAGAAATTTCTGTCATTGAAAAATATTGAGCACAGAGCAAATTCAGGTTGGGTCAAGAGACCAAATATATTATACCATCGACTGACCAACTATATTATACCATGGCTCGATCCATCATAATCAAGTTCACAATAATCTGTCTGATAGTAAAGCTGCTGGAGTCCTTTGCCTGTGACTAGAGTGGGTATGCTAGAGGCTCAATCTGACCAGACACTCTGAAGATGGATGGTATGTACCCACCTTCCTCCATATCCTTCTACACATTCCGAGTTCACAATTCAAGCTCTGATGCTTTTCCCTTCATTCTATTTGGATTTTGTTATCATCACCTTCGGATCACACAGGCTAGTGTGCTTCTTCGATGTGGACTCAGTTGACACTTCACTTAGATGACTGCTTATTTGAATACAAGCCTTTAAGACCCTAAACACCATTCCAATTGATAGCTGGGCACCATCTGCTTTCTTCACCACACTTTGCTGTAGCACCCATATCTTCAGTGATCTCTTCATGTCATGTGCCATCTTGTTCAAGGTC
>NW_022103905.1:14850945-14851811 GCF_000313985.2 Echinops telfairi
CAGCATCTGACAGTGTTTCAATGTTATGCCTAAACGTTTCCATCGTTAATTTCTCAGCAGTGGACAGCCAATTCCTATTTTGTAGTCTGTTCTTAGTCTGGAAGCGCCACTGAAACTTGTTCACTTTGGGTGACCCTGCTGGCATTTGAAATACCAGTGACTTAGCTTCCAGCATGACAGAAACACAAGTAGAACACAGTACAATAGCAACATATAACCGCAGTATGACAAACAGATAAGTGGTGGACACATTTTTGCATTTATTGACTTTAATTTTCTGTCCAGATTATTTTAATGGTTGCCAAATAATGACTTTCTAATTCCATCTTCCTTCTGTATTTGTTAGTTGCAAGCATAATCTTTCTCCTCTCTACATTTACTTATTTGTATTGGTATGGATTTGTAAATTCCTGCTGTATTCAATTTTCTAAGTCATGTGTTTTTGTTTCCTTTGATGACTAAATTGCCCCTGAATTCACCAGTAGGAGCTTCTGGAAGCTAGCTTTCTCTTCCTTTAACACCTCGATATTCTCTGGGTACTTTCTTACTTTCTGAAATAATAAGATGTTTCAGAGTCCTTTTGTTCTTTCCTTGGCCCAACCCTGAAAAGAACTTTCCTCCTTTCTTCTCTCTCTTGCTCCCTTCCTCCCTCTAAAAGCCCTCGTTCCTTTGAATGAAGAATAGTATTTAGAAACTAATATCCGGAAGCTAAATGTGCTCATTGCTCTTAGAATATTGCTGTTGCCTGCCTCTCACTGTGGCAAGGGAATGCATGTATGTACATATGTGTATATGTATACATACATGTACAAGTACATTTGTTTCTCTATGTCCATTGCCACCAGGGCAGTGGTAAGCTTCTACAT
>NW_022103905.1:14854249-14866195 GCF_000313985.2 Echinops telfairi
TGAAGGTACCCTAATGAGACTAACACAAATGTATTACTGCAGCCATCCAGTAATAGCAAGGACTTGTTTAAACACATCTTGTTTGGAATTAATTCATGCCTGTATGAATTGGAACCCACAGTAGCAGTACTTTTAGACTTACCTTCATGTAACAAAATTGATCATATAACTAGCAGACCAATACTTAGTTATTTTTGTGGTGGTTATTGGAATAATGATTGGATGAAATATGCCATGAGTCTGTTTGGGATGAGCTGTAGCTATGTAATTAGGAAAAATTTTTAAGTTAATTCATAATGTGCATATCTATACATTTATTTTTTCTTCAGCCTGCAACACCCTCCTTTCTCCTTTTGGCTGATTCCAAGTTTTCGCTGGTTTTCAACAGCACACTGAACTCATGTCTCATAATCTTCTTATTCCCTTTTTACCTGTTCTACTATTTCAAGCTGCTTCTCATCCCTCTTTTCCCACTTCTAAGATTCTGATTTGGTAATTCAGAGAAGCGAAAAATTCTAATCACAGTTAGTTATGCTGGTTCTTTATGATTCATTATTATAATGCTTCATAAATTCATTAATTCCTTTAACTATATATATTGATTGAGTACCTGCCATGTACCAGGCATCATTCTGGATGCTGGAGATAGGTATAGCCATGACTAAGGTATATACATAGCCCTTACTTTTAGAGGACCATATTCTCCTGTTTATAATACTGCATTTGAAAAAAACTAGCTTTGTTGGGTGGGACAAAGGCCCAGGTTCACAGTGGCTTTAACACTCAAAACCTTGTTTAATCCTTTAAACAGCTATTTGTCAGAGTCCCTAGTTCCTTAACAACTCTACAGAATGGTTCTGTAGTTATGGTCTAAAAAGGCTGCTGTTTTTATTGTATTCCTTCCAGCAGGAAGGAGAAAATATAACAAAAATGGGATAACGCTCACTTTTGGTATATTCTTTGTAAGCAGTATTCCATTGGCATTAATTCAGTCATATGACCACACAGCTGTCACGGAAGCTGGGAACTGTTGCCTTTGTTCTTGGCAGTGAGGTGCCTCACTAAAATGTAAGGGCAGTCTTACTAAAAAAAAAAAAGTGAATGTTGAAGTTCAGCTATCAAACTCTGCCACAATTACTTTCTCAGGAGGTCTTGAACCCTTGTGAGTGGCGATACTAGAAGGGTGGAGGGAGGGTGGGTTGGAAAGGGGGAACCGATTACAAGGATCTACATATAACCTCCCTGAGGGACGGACAACAGAAAAGTGGGTGAAGGGAGACGTCAGACAGTGCAAGATATGACAAAATAATAATTTATAAATTATCAAGGGTTCATGAGGGAGGGGAGAGCGGGGAGGGAGGGAAAAAATGAGCAGGTGCGAGGGGCTTAGGTAGAGCAAATGTTTTGAGAATGATGAGGGCAATGAATGTACACATGTGCTTTACACAATTGATGTATGTATGGATTGTGATGAGTTGTATGAGCCCCTAATAAAACGATTAAAAAAAGAGTTGTATGAGCCCCTAATAAAATGATTTTTTTTAAAAAGGACAGAATTAACAAGAATTTCTTAGGCCAAGCTAAAAGGAGCATTAAATCCCGAGGACTTGATCTTGAACAGCCCACCTCTGACTAATTAGGAGTGCCTTAGAAGAGGAACGAGCGTTTGTCCTTTAGATTGTCTAATAGTAAATATTTTAGGTTTTGCAGGTGATAGGGTTTCTGTCTCAACCACTTAATTTTGCAGTGATAGCATGAAAATAGACATAGAAAGTATGTAAATAAGTGAGTTTGGCTGCATTCCAATAAAGCTCTATTTGAAAGGGAAAAAACATTTTATTTACAACAACAATTTTTTAAAAGTGATAGACTAGATTTGGCCCATGGACCATCGACTGCCAATCTCTGCTTTTCCCATGCCCCCCAATATAAAGCCCTTAAAAGAAGTTAGTAAATAACCTGTCTAGTTTACATTTTTGTCATTCAAATCGGCTAGTAAACAAAGCCAGAAAGAATGACTCAGAACTCCAAGGAACATGGGTTTTTTTTCCTTACCGTAGTTTGATCATTGAAACAAATAGAGGTCATGGGAAAATTAGAATAGATTGTAGCAGAATGTTTGTGGAGGGCCAGTTGTAGCAGGTTACTTTCCTATTTGGGGGGTTATCTTTGTACTTTTTTTTTGGTAATGTTCTACAAAACACGTTTTTGTTATTTGTTAATTTTATCCACATATCTGAACTTTTCCGCCCATTTGGTTGCTTGTACTTTTGGTGCTGAATCGAAGAAACCATTGCCTAATATAGAGTTACACATAACTACACCTGTATTTCTTTTAAGGGGTTCTTGTGGGACTGTGGTTTAAGCATTGGACTGTTACCTACATCAGCAAATTTGTAGGAGAAAGAGGAGGCATGCTGTGTTAGTCTGAGTTCTTTAGAGAAACAAATCCACAGAAACTCATGTATAAGAGAGAGTTTTATATAAAGGTTCAGTGCACATCAAGAAAACATCCCAACACAGTGCTGCCCAAGTCCACAAGTCCAAGATTAACCTATTAACCCATATGTCCAACACCAATCCACAAAGTCGTCCTCCATTTCACAAAGCACACGCAATGACACCAACTACAGGAGGAAAGCTGAGTCAGTGAATGTGTAAGCATCTCAGCACTGGCAGGGGTCTCCACATGGCTGCTCCAGCACCCAGGGCTGCATCGGGTTAGGTCTATGCAGCTTCTCCTTGGGGATGTCTTGCAGGAAGTGAGCCTTGCCAACTGAAGCAGGGAACTGGCTAAGGCAGCTGCACCTGGTCCGACCATCACAAAGCAAGAGATCTGAGAACTAGAAAGGCGAGGCTCACTGAGCCATTTATCCCTCCACCCTTCAATTAACCCCACATGGGTTTATCGGCCAGGTTAGCACAATAAACTAACTACCTCACTTGCAAACCTTATCGATCAGTTCTAATCTGACCTATAGTGCCCCTAAGAGTCTCTTTCAACTCACTATCAGTGGGTATGTTTCTTCAAAACGAAGTCGTCATGGCACAATGGCTATGCACTTGGCTGCTAACTGAAAGGTTGGATGTTCAAACCCCAGCTGCTCTTTAAGAGAAAAGACCTGCCAACCCGCTCCTTTAAAATGTGTTTCCTAAATCTTATGGGGGAGCCTTTATGCCTTATTCATTGTCCAACTTTCACATGCACATCAGGCAATTGAAAAGACCATGGCTTGAACCAGGTAACTTAGTCCTGGTTCAAAGTGACGTCTTTGACAGAAGAATGGGTGCATTTGAGTTATGCCTTTGAGTTGGTGAAGAGTATTGAAAGTAACATAGGCTACCAGAAGAACAAACAAATCTGTCTTGGAGGAAGTACAGCCAGAATGCTCTTTAGAATCGAGAATATAGATACTTCACCTCATGTAATTTGGACATATCAGGAAAGACCAGTCCTTAGAAAAGGTCATCATGCTTGATAAAGCAGAGGGACCGTGAAAAAGGGACAGACTGTCAAGGAGATGGCTCAACACAGTGGCTGCAACAATGGGCTCAAACATAACAACAATTGTGAGGATAGTATAGGACCAGACAGTGTTTCATTCTGTTGTGCATAAAGTCACTATGAGTCGGAATCCACTCAATGGCCCCTAACATAGGGGAGTCCTACTCTGTCCAATAGGGTTCTTCTATGAGTCAGAATTTAACAATTCCACGACACAAAGTGGATGGCTTGGGTTTCGTTAATGTTTATCAGAGCACAGAACAAGATGTTTCTCCTAAAAGTTTTATAGTTTCAGCTACATATGTAGATATTTTATCTTAATTTTACATATGGTTTGAGGTAAGAAGACAACTTTATAATTTTCCATTTGGCTATTTGTTTCTCCCACACTGTTTGTTGAAGTTGTTCTTTTCCCTTTGAATTGATTTGACACCCTTGTCAAAAATTAATTGCTCTAAATATAAGTGGGTTTATACTGACTCTTAATTCTATTTAATTGATCTATATGTTTACCCTTAAAACAATCCATAATCCTTCTCACTAAACAGAATGCCTATTTTTCAAGTATTATGGATAGCATGTTTTTCTTTCTTTATATAATCTGTTATTTTCAGAGATCGTCTATGCTCCAGCCAGTCACTGTTCCTGTTGTGTAGACATTCAGAGAAGGTGTAACAGACATTTGTCTGGAGCCCAGCATCTTGTCACTCTTCCTTTCATTAGGGAATTTCCTGCTTTACCGAGTTAGATGCCAGAGAGCATGCTTCCCTAACTTCCCTTACAGCTAGGATGAAGACATGTGACCCAACTCCTGCCAACCAGACACCTTTGTGAGCCTTCCTTTGAGAAGAGAGCAATGTGAGAAAGGACAGCCACTCAGAGTCCCTTTCAGTGGTGGTACTGTTGAGTTCTTGTAACAGAAGAACAGCAGCCCCAATGAAGTTAAGTGCCTGCTGGCCACGCAGAATGGAACATTGAGGGCATTTGAGTTATGGTGCTGTTGAAGAATATTGAAAGTATTGTGGACTGACAAAGGAATAAACAAAAAAGTCTTGAAAGAAGCACCGCCAGAATATTACTTAGAAATGGAGATAGAGAGACTTCATCTCATGTGTTTTGGACATGTTGTCAGGAGACACCAGTCCGTGGAGAAGGCCATCATGTTTGGTACAGTGGAAGGTCATAGAAGGTCAAAGGCAAAAGCCTGACTTGAACAGTTAAAAGCTGTCAGCAGATTCCCCCTAGGATGCTTGCTGGATATGATCTGGTTACCAAAATCTTATGTCTTTTTTGGGGGGGTTGGTATTGTTTTGTTTGGGTTTTGTACATATTAGGACCTGCCTCAGGAGTGTTATGTCATTGTAGGTCACCCTCTTGAAGATGCAGTATATGTTTTTTTCATTTGGGGGGGTATGAAAATCAGTACTGATGAACTTACAGAGTCAACAAGTCAAATAAGGGTTTGGGGTGCAGGGGGACACAGAGGTGGTTGTGGGATGATATCCAGGGGTCCAGAATGCTTGGAAACTGATTGTGGTAGCAAATGTACCATTCTGCTGGACATGATTGGAATATGGAATTATTTGATATATGAAGGGGTACCCCCCATAAAACTGATGCTCTTTCATTTTATTGATGTGAGGGGGATAGTACATTTGGACTTCGTTCCACCAGGACAGACTGTTAATCAAGCTTTCTATTTAGAGGTTCTGAAAAGATTGTGTAACAGTGTGCAACAAAAAGGATTGATTTGTGGCAGACTGGGGACTGGTTTTGCCCCCACAACAATGCACCTGCTCACATACCCATCTCAGTGCACTACTTTTTGGCAAAACACATCATGTCTCTCTTTCCCCACACACCTTACTCACCAGAGCTCACGCTATGCGACTTCTTTTTGTTTCTGTGAATGAAGAGGAACATGAAAGGACAGCAATTTGATGACATAGAAGAGGTGAAGGAAAAAAATGAGGGAGGTGCTATTACTCATCCATACAGATGAGTTTGAAAAATGTGTCTAAGAATGGAATCACAGATTTGACAAATATATTAAGTGTAATGGAGAGTACTTTGAAGATGATAAGGTTGTTTTGTAAAAAAAATTTTAAATACATAGCTTTGGGGGGAAAAATTCCAGTTTGTTTGGGTGCCCCCTTTTATGTATTAATCCCAATTAATAAAACAAAAAATAAGAAGACCCTCGACACGGTTATTGATACAGCGACTGCAACAGTGGGCTCGAACATAACAACAATTGTGGGGATGGTGCCGGACTGGGCTGTGTTTTGTTCCTTTTACATAGGGTTGCTATGAGTTGGAACAAAGTAGGTTGGTAATAAACACCTAACACCCTCTACAGGAGAGGGAGGGAAGGAGAAAGGGGCCAGCTTGCTGAGGAGGTCTTGAGTGCATGAGCATGGTAGTGGATGACTTGGAAGAGGATAGTGAAAATAGCCTTGGCGAATGTAATCAGTGCGACTGAAGTTCACATGTGGAAATTGTTGAGATGGAGTATGTTTTGTTGTGTGTTTTTAACACTCACACAGAGTCATTGCTGACATTGAATTAGTGAAGACTGGCCCGCTGCTCCTGAAGACAGAGCTGCTGGTCACAATATTTTTATCAACCTAGGAATTCACCATATTTTGTATGTTTTTTTTTAAAGATTCTTTATTTAATATAGCTTGTTGATCCATTAACATCGAACTCAAAATTAACCACACTGTAACTCCTGCCTGAAGGAAGCTTATCCAGCACACATATTTTCTCTACAGACTCTTACATTTAGTAACATTCACAATACGTTAGCCCAATGCATGGGGACCATCAAAAAGAAAAATATATGTATTTTTAAATGTGGCAATAAATGGACCCCAAAAAGCACATTTGTGTGCTGTATGAAAGCACAAACAAGAAGGCACAATGAACATCATCTTGTCTGATCTCAGCTGCAAATGTATGCTTTGAGACAACTCATTTTTTGCCCTTCTGTACATCCCCATGTTCATGAGTGACCACAAAAGCATTACTTTGGGGTTTACAAATAAATGTTAGATATTTAGCAAATTTGCAGGTACAAAATCCTGAATAAGAGGATGAACTATAGCTCTCTAGGCAGCAATCAGGTCTGGAGTGGCGGTATGGGAGCCATTGCTGGAGGCCCGCTCCTTCAGCCTTTCTGTGAGCTTGAGTGTTTCCAACCAAGTAGGGTTACTGTAAGAAAGAGGCTTAAGCCACCATAAGGTAATTGGCTTTAACCACAGAAATTTAACTGGCACAGTTCTGGAGGCTTGAAGTCTGAACTCAAGTTGTTGGCTAGATTATATCCTCCCTGAAGACTGAAGGAAAAGATAGTTCCTTAGCTCTCCCAAGCTTATACTGTTTTCTGACCATCTTGGAATTCTTTGGTTCACCCCAATCTCTGTCCCCATCTTCACGTGGCCAAATTCTTTCAGCACCTATATCTCTTCTCCTCTTCAAACAAGGTCACCTTCACAGACACTGACCTTAGAGTAACAGATAATATCTTCAAAGACCTTGTTTCCAAACAAGATCACCTTCACAGACACTGAGGGTTACGATGTCAGCATATCTTTTTAGGAGACGCAATTTAATTTGGAACAGTGTTCAAAGTAAATTTATATATTTGAGTTATAACCACCCTGGTCTTTTCAGGTTTACCACACCTGCATTTCAATAAAACTGAGCTCATCAGTCAAGCTACTAGCAAGAAACAGATGGCTTTCACAAACTAGGTAATTTGGAAGTGCTGAATGAAGATTACATTAAAGATAAAAGTAAGGCATTAAAAAAAGAGCCCTGGTGGCTCAGCAGTTAAGCACTGGGCTGCTAACTAAAGAGTTTGCATTATTTGAACCTTTGAACACACCAGCTGTGCCCCAATAGATGTGTCAGTCTGAATCTGGAATTAATAGGTCAGTAACCCTGTGGAATGGTTCTACTCTGTTCTTTAAGGTTGATATGAATCAGAAACAACCTGCTGGTGCATGTATTAATCTGGGTTGACTAGAGAAACACATCCAGAGACACTCATGTGTAAGAGAGAGCTTTATATCACAGAGCAATTGTATATTGACAATACATCCCAGACCAGTCCAGATCAAATCCATAAGTCCAATATTAGCCCATATTCCCCATACTAGTCTTCAGACTCATGCATACATGCCATGATACCAAATTCAGGAAGATCATGTGCCAGTGGGTAAAAACTCTTGTGGATCCAATGGCAGCGGAAGCATCGCAGGACTGTCTCCACAGGTCTCCACTGCATGGCTTGCTCAGGTCTCCGAATAGCTTCCATGTGGCTTGTCCACAGGAAAACGGAGGCAGAGAGAGAGTGGAAGTTCCCAGAATCCTCATGAGAAGGCCACACCCACAAGGAGGCATCATCAGGCTGTGATCTGATTGACAGGCTAGACTCCACCCCTTCACTCTTAATATCCTCAAGTTGACACAAGATTATGTAACTACCACAGCACACAGCAACAAAAACACACTTGTAGATATCATCCCACTTAAGAACATGGCCTTTCTCTGTTATAGTGTTGTTATTGTTAGGTGCTATTTATTTGATTCAGATTCATAACAACCCTACACAGAACAGAAAGAAACACTTCCTGATTCTGGGCCATCTTCACAATCATTGCTATGTTTGAGCCCATTACTACTGCCATGGTGTCAATCCACCTAGTTGTGGGTCTTCCTCTCTTTTCCATTGACCTCTATTTTACCACGCATGATACTCTTCTCCAGGTATGGGTCCCTCTAAATAATAGGTCCAAAGTACATGTCCTTACAGGACAGCCTCCCAGGGTGCAGAAAGATGGAGTATAGATCTGAGGAAGCAAATGGGAGACATGTTGCACACCGAGTGAAAAAGTCCAGTGCAGTGAGATCATAAGGAATGTCGGTTGGTGTGTTGTAGAGTGACTGAATTTTTCAAAGCTCTGAAATGGGGATTATTTATTCTTTAGAGACAGTCGATGCAAGTGCACTCTATTCCCTGAAGTCAGAGGGCAGTTTCCTCATTTTGGAGCTGCCGTGTGCCTTCAGAATGGACTGCAACTCAATGTAAAGAAAACAAAAATCCTTCCAACTGACCCAATAGACAACATCAGAATAAGTGAAGAAAAGATCAAAGTTGTCAAGGATTTTATCTTGCTTGGATCCATAGTCAATGCTCATGGAAGCAGCAGTCAAGAGATCTAGCGATATATTTCATTGGGGAAATCTGCTGCACAAGACCTCTTTAAAGTGTTGAAGAGCAAGGAGGTCACTTTGAGGGCTGGGGTGTGCCTGACCCAAGATGCATGTGAAAGCTGGACAATGAATAAGGAAGACCAAAGAAGAATCGATGCCTTTAAATTAGTGCTGGCTGAGAATATTCAAAGTACCATGGGCTGCCGGAAGAACAAGCAAATCTCTCTTGGAAGAAGTATAGTCAGAAAGCTCCTTAGAATTGAAGAGGGCAAGACTTTGTCTCATGTACTTTGGACATGTTATCGGGAGACACACACACACAAACAATTCACTGCCATCAAGTCAATTCCAACTCAGGAGAGATCAATCTCTGGTAACGAACAGCATGCTTGGTAAAGTGCAGGGCAATGAAAAAGAGGAAGACCCTCCATGAGATAGAGTGGCACTATGTGGGCAACAATGGACCCATGCCCGACAACAATTGTGAGGATGGCACAGGCGGTTTTATTTCTGTTATACTTAAGGTCACGATGAGTCAGAACCAACTTGATGGCACCTAACAACAACAACAGTGTGAACTGTTAACACACTCAGTTGCTAAACAAAAGGCTTGAGGTTCAAGTTCACCCAAGAGGCACCTTGAAAGAAAGTCTTGGAGATCTACGTCCCCAAAGTCAACAATTGAAAGCTGTGGCACACAGTTCTATCTGACACCTACGGGGTCACAGTGAGTTGGAATCAATTCAGTGACAACTGGTTTTATTAAAGAATATGAGCAGTGGATGGAAACTTAGCAACCTCATTGAGCGCTCTCACTTTATAGAAGAAGAAACTAAGGTTTAGGGCAGTAAACAAATTATTCTCCAGTGATGTATCCAAAAGGTCCCAGAACCAGAATGTACACACCAATCTAAGGATGCGTCTTTCCAGGTCCCAGGGCTTCTTCCACTGTCTGCAGCGAAAAGCTGTGCTGGACCGGAATTCTTCTCATGACAAAGCATCAGACTGTCATGTGACTGCAGTTGGAGTCTTGAGTGTCCTTCTACTTCAGTTTTATTTTTCTCTTCATTTTGAACTTTTATCTGAAAAGCTGAATTTCCAAGACACCATATCCTAAAAATAACTCAAAGATATACAGGAGGAAATTAGCATAATGTATTTTATCTCCAGTTTGCGGTGTGTAATCTAAAAATGGGCAACCAAGTGATGTGAGTAGTGCAGAGAAAACCCCACTGGGATAGTTGCTTCCATTTTAAAATACCTCCGTATGGGGGAACATGGGGGCAGCAAACTGTGACTCTCCCATCAGGGCAAAATGTTATTCCAGGGACTCACAGCAAGAGGCCTGACAAACGCTTTGAGTCGTTGTAAAGGTTCTTGCCATCAGGATAAAATGAGATTGCAGTGGGTGGTCCCATTCTAGCCTCATGTCTCCTTCTTCTTCGGTCCTGGCTTAGGTGGTTGCCCTGGAAACAGTGGGGTGGCAAACAAAATCATTTGGAACAACTTTTAGGAAGCCTTATGCAGGAAGGTCTAATTTTTATTTGCTGCTGCCTCCTCCACCCCATCCCTCCCCCGTCCCCTCCCCTTAAAGGGTGACTTCATCAAAGGTTCCTGAGAGAGGGTATGATCCTTGAACTACCTGGAAAGTTGGTTCATTCTAAAGTCATTGGCAAGGCCCAGTTGGAGGGCTGGCCAGAGTTTGGGAGCTATCAGGGAAAAGGGCTGTGCTTATCGTTATTCAGCTTTGGATTCCCACACAGATGGTACTGAGCTCCTCCTCCCCCACCTAAGAATTTTTCTAAAATGACACCCAAGTTTTTCTTGGCAGAAGTTATAATTCCTGGCAAACAGTTCACTGCAGCTCTAATTATGATGACAGCTTTAATGGAGAAGATAATCATATTAAATGGTTCTTATTCAGTTCCATGTGATGAATTAGTGATTACCGTGAAATGTGTTAAGCAGCCAAAAGTAAGGGGAAAGGATAACACACTGAGCTACAAGTTATAGTTTGAAGAATTCCAAAACTGGGTGGGAGCTGGGGCAAAGTGACCTTTAAAAGGGGGACTGCTGATTCTAAGATATCTATTGACTGATTAATGCCTGCGAGAAATCTTTTCCTGTTGCAGCCACCACTAATATAGATACTGATAATTTTGAATAGGGTAACACAGATATAAAAGGTAAGAATGGAAATGAACAAAATGAAGGAAAACCAGGAGAGATAGAGAAAAGAGGGAAAGAAAAGAAACAGTTGTAAAACTGCCTTTTAAACTCTATTTAAATTTTTTAAAATATAAACTCTATGAGCTGCTGCATAATTGGTTTGGAATGGAGGGGACTTGATATTCTGAAACAGCCAAAAAGACATGTAGGACCAACTCTTAAAAATAAAGAGTGGATCAAACTGAGTATCATTGTTGCTGTTATAAAACAATGCACTGGCTGTTCTTCTGTGCTTTGTAAATAGGGTGACCAACTCAACCCCCTGTTGCCTATAACTTTCCCAGATTGCAGACTGAAGTCTCACTCTGTTCAGGTAAATTGGGAAAGTTTTCCCAACAGTGGCCCAATTTAAAACTGTAAATCCCACATCTGGAGCTCAGTCCTGGGCAAACTGGAATGGTTGCTCACTCATATTTGTAAAAGCAACTTAAATACATAGTTTTGAAAAAAAATCTGGTTTGGGGGGTACCCATATATGATAATACATATAGTATATCTTTATGAGGTACATATATATACATGAGGGGGTACACCAGAAAACTGGGTGTTTTCAAAGCACAATGTTATCACCTTCAAAGTACTCTCCCTGCCTCAACTTGTGAGCTATATACTACTTACTTGTAAGACACCAACCCATGGACTATGTTTCTATAGTTTGAGCTTCCTTCAAGACCTGCTTTGCCACACTACTGGTGTATATATCACTTGAGCGGGGGACTGTCAGACCCTGTCATCTGGCTGACTGTTGGTGACCTGCCCTGCTATTGTCTGCCTGTGGCCGGACTGCCTGTATTGCCCCACAGAAGACTCTGTTGTCTGCTTCCTTGACTTGTACCCAGCAGCCCTCGTGAATTGGAGGAATGCCAGTGTATTAACTGTCTCACAGAAGTGAGTTGAACTGAGCAATTCGTACTGCTCTGTGGACTAGTTAGCTGTTTATGTTTATACACACACACACACACACACACACACACCTTTACCCTCCCTGTTTC
>NW_022103905.1:14867128-14897541 GCF_000313985.2 Echinops telfairi
TCTTACAGCATCATTTCTAAAAACAAGTTGTCAGTACTTAGGGTCTCTTTCTGGCCCTCTCCAATCATGTTTTCTTCTTTACAACTCCACTGAAGCCACAGTTCTCAGGATCATCAATTTACTCCTTTCCAAACTCTCTGAACAATTCCCAGTCTTCTGCCTACTGTACATTGAAGCAACATTTGCTCAGTCTGAGTTAATGCACTTTTTCAAGATTTTCCTTCATGATTGACTTCTCAGTGTACTGGCTTCTTCCTCTAGTTCCAAGTGTAAAATTTGTTCAAATCTCTTTTCTTCTTTAAACACACTCATTCACTTTGTAGGTGACCTCATCCAGTCCTGATGCTTTAATTCCATCTCCCTGTTAACAATTCTCCCAATTCTATATTATGCAACTCTGACCTGAGCGTCAGCCTTAACTTTCTTGCTACTGGAGCAGGATCTTCACTTAGATGTCTAATAAGCTTTTCTTACTGAAAATTTCCGAAATGGAAGCTATTTTTGTCTTGTCTCCCAAATCTATTTTTTTCTCACAGTTTTCTCCACTGTAGCTATTTGCATTACCATTTACCCATTAGTTTAGGGCTTAAATTGAAAACTCATTTTCCACAACTATTAATCTTCTGTGTGAAGCAACGAAGAGTGGGGGAGGAAAAACCTAAAACACACATGAAACCAATTAATCCAAAGGCTTAATGGACTACGAGAGCCTCAGCCTTCATGACTCTGAGATCAGAACGAGATGGTCGCTTGCTATTACCGCCATCCCTTTGAAAGGGATCACAGTATGAAGGTCAGAATAGATTGGGAGAAAAATGCGGAACAAAACTCATGATCATAAAAAATACCAGGTCTGATAGAAACTGGTGGAACCCTCTTTAGTCATTCTTCCATCCTGGAACTGAATTTACCCCCTTACCTCAACTTTCAGCCAAACAGTAGGTATATATGGTGGACAACAACACCAGAAAGGTAGGCACCCCTTAGAACAATCAACCATGCAAAATCAAAAGAGGGCATTTGTCTAGGGATAAAGTTCAGAAGGTAGGAAGGGATTGAAAAGAGCGAACAGAAATGGTAACTCCAAGGAGGAAATGGGAAGACTGCTGTTACATTAGGAAAATAGCAGTCAATGTCATGAAATAAAATCTGCATAAATTGTTGGATGGAGAAGCAATTTGCTAGGCAAACTTTCATCAAAATCACAAATTAAAAAATTTTTAAAGAGGAAGAAAACTCATTATTAACTTCTTTATTCCGCTTATACCTCCAACTCATAAGAATCCTACCATCTAGGCCCCTACATGTCCCTGATTCCCCTAATTACTGACATCTACAATGAGAGGGCCTCAGAATTCCCAGATAGATGATTTCTAGGATTTAGGGTTACCATCTTCTCTCAACATTCTATTGTGGCCAAGACTGGGTATAAAATGGTAAGCCCACAGTGGTTGAAGAACATGACCTGGTGCAAACTGAGGTGGGTTTCGTTTGTTTGTTTTTAGTTTTTATGTCGAGCTTAGCCACTCTAGCTTCTGTGATGAGTGGTTCTTATTCTGAAACAAATGATTGACTTTTTCTAAAACCCAGTTTCTTGGAGAAGGAAAAACAAGAGTGGAGTTAGCAGGTTTGGATCCTTCTGGGGTCCCATGCTTCAGGTCTCAATTGTTGGAGACTCGCCTGAATCAGGTAAGTTAGAGTTAGGTTGAAAGGAATTTTAAAAGCCGTATGCAGAGACAAGCCAATCAGGATGCAGTATAGCACCGATGAAACATACAACTTTCCTCTAATTCTTTAATGCTTCCACCTCCCCCCACTATCATGACCCCAATTCTACCTCACAAATCCGTCTAGACCCGAGCATGTACACTGGTACAGATAAGAACTGGAGACACAGGGAATCCAGGACAGATAAAATCCTCAGGATTAATAATGAGAAGCGATACCAGGGAGGGGAAGGGGAAGGTGGGGAGAGAAAGGGGGAGCCGACCACAATGATCTACATATAACCCCCTCCCAGGGGACTGGACAACAGAAAAGTCGGTGAAGGGAGACATCGGTCAGTGTAAGACGTGAAAAAAAAATTTATAAATTATCAAGGGTTCATGAGGGATGGAGGGTGGGGGAGGGGTGAATATGAGCTGATACCAAGGGCTCAAATAGAAAGAAAATATTTTGAGAGTGATGACAACAAATGTGCTTGACACAATGGATGTGTGTATGGGTTGTGATAAGAGCTGTATGAGCCCCCAATAAAATGATTTTTTTTAAAGCCGTATACAAAGGTGGCATCTCCCTCTTCAAACCCCTCCAAAAGAAACCCTTCATGCCCTTTAAAAAATGTCAGTTTTTATAGAATAAATGTACAATGAATTTTCTAATAAATTCCATAGCTTGCTAAACTTCTGGACCATGTGTATTTTTATTCTAGAATTATGAATACAGATTCACAGGACAGAATACCATCCTGCAATGCCGCTTCCCAGTTTCTTGGACATGTACTTTCAGGGCTGACCTGCAGGTGGTAGTGTAGCCCATAAAGGACTATAAAAAGCAAAAGATTGATGGGATGTTAGCTCCAGGTCCCAGTAGACCTAGCCTCTTTGATTGGAGATGTGATGCATTAAGTCCCATAGCATGATTATGGAACAGCACAGGCAAAATGACATCAAGTCTGTCAAACTGCCCCCTCGCAGCTCAAAGCTCTTGGACCAGTAGTTCTATAACCTCCTCCATGTCTAGGCAGGTCATGAGAGAAAAGGCTGCTTTCCAGAAAAACCCCAAAATGTCCTTTCCACTCTAAGATGCTTGTTCCTTGGAGCATAAAGTACCCATGGGTTAAGTGACCAATTCTGCCCTGATGCTGGCGCCTCAATATAGCAGGCTAGAATTCTACAACCCCCAGCCCCTACTTTACCGTGTGAATAAAATTGCTACCCATGACTCACTAGGCAAGAGATCAATCATATCTAAAGTAGAATCACAAATTATCTCTCTGTTCATGTAGATAGGCAATTTATTTCTCCAAACTCATCTGCTCACCCACAGAATTTGGGCAAAAGAGCCCTAATTTAAAAATTTTCCCTTTCAGTTAAATTTATGTTAATTTAAACAACCCCTCTCTGTAAATGCTCAGTCTATTTAAGTTCTCTCTCTCTCTCCCTCTCCCTCTCTCTCTCTCTCTCTCCATCTCCTTATTCTCCCCCAAGATCGCATCTGTATGGATTGGTGTCTGTGGAGCTTAAAGTGCCCCAAGGTAGCAAAGATGTCTAGCTCTTCAATCGTCTACTGTGGACTGATTGGATTTTCTGTTCTCTGGACAGGTGTAGTAGCCCAGATCTGGTTTGTTGAGTTGACGGAGTAGCTATGTCTGGAATGCGTGGTTCTAGCATCTCAAAGTTCCTACTTCGGCTGTCTTTTTTTTTTTTTTTTGCCCAGAGCCCTCAGAATACCTTGTGCTCTCCAAACCTCCGTGTCTCATGTCTCACCAAACACATGGGACCGCACCCAGGTCACATGGGTCCGGAAGTGATGGCTCAAGCATTATTTATTGGCCCACCTCCCACTGCCACCTCCTCACCGTCACTCCTTGCCAAGGTCCTGGACGCTGGCCATCTCGCCTCTTCGTTGACTTCCTTATTTTCCACAATGTCTTGGAACTGGAATGCCAGCCTTTGCCATTGATTCCTCTATATGACATCTCCCTGTGACTAGTGTAATCAACCTCATGGCCTAGCCTTCATAGGTGGAAAGAATATCTTCTTTATATTTAAGAAATTAAAAAAGAAAACACTATCATCAGAATTCCCCCTACCATATCTTAATTTTTGACGTACTTGAATTCAGAAAACCTCTGGGCAAAGTCTTGCTTTGGAATCAGTGCAGAATCTAATCAAAGGACCAGTGACCAGAAATGTGTTTGCTGTCCTAGAGCGATGTGTTCAATATGGTAGCCACTACTCCCATACAAGAAGCACTGGTGGCTCTGTGGGTTAGACATTGGGCTGATAACAGAAAAGTCAGGAGTTCAAACCCACTAGATGGCAATGCTCCCCACCCCCACCCCCACACACACACCAAAGGAAGAAAACCGGAGGCTCTCGGCACCTGTAAGGATCTACAGCCTCAGAAACCCTACATAGAGCCACTATCACCTGATGGTACTGGGTTTGGTTTGGGCTAGTCCTGTGTGGCTATTTCATTTTTTTTTTAAGTGAAAATTAGCAGTTACTGATTCAGTTCCTCAGTCACAATCATGACATTTCAGGTTTTCAGTAGCTGCATGTGGCTATTCGCTGCTACTGTATTAGCTATGATATAGAACTCTAACTAAACTTTTCTCCTTTTCCTGAAGCACTAACATGCTTTCTTTAAATATGTGGAAAGCTTCCCACAGGAATATGTCTTATAGGAGCTGGACTACATCTGAAAATATGTTTTAAAGCAATTATTCCTAGTTGTTTTTTCTCTAGATTCCTCCTTGCCACCCTGCCCTCCCCTCAAGCTAATAATCCTCACGTACTTATAATATTTTCTGTTTCCCTAAATACAGGACAGGCTACATAACTTTCAGGACCCAGTGCAAAATGAAAAGTTTGAAATTTTATTGGAAAATATTAAAAATCTTAAGACAACACCAGGCTCTTCTAAATGTGGGCGCCTGTGTGATTACATAAATCTCACATCCTGAAGGGAGCCCTGTTCTACGACAATTGCATCTGAAAGAGAAATCAGGCAGCTTTACGGACTCGATGAAGAATATACTCAAGGGTGGTAGTATCAGCGCATGGCTACACTAGTGCTGGCCAAGCTAGATGTTATCTCAGAGAGCTACTCAGGGAATGCTTGCAGCCGGTGGGAGCCACCCACTCCCACAAGAAGAGACGGTAATAAGAAGCGAACCATGTACTGGAAGGTCGCCTGCTCGAAGTACTGGGCGTGTCTCTCCCATCAGTTGTTTACAAAGGAAGCCATCACAGCCATGGAAGGCGGACACTTCTGGAGGCCACCGTTTAAGCCACAGCTGGAGGAGAGGGGAAAGGCAACACACCCAGGAGCTTTAGTGTGGAAAACTGTTGGTTTTCTTCCCTGGACTCTAGATGTGAGCAGAGACTGGTGGCTAAGAGCCCATACTCCAGGGAGGCCTAACCTGCCACAAGAAAATTTAAGGAAAGACCAGAGCAAAAGGCACTCAGAAGTTCAAAATGAATCCTCAATGCAGAGGAATAAGATGGAGAAGAATCTGTGTGTAAGTGAACTAAATAGAAACTAAAGAAGCCAGACAGGTAAGAGTGGAAAGATGAGACTCGTATCCTGTACCTCTTCTGTTGGGTGAGTGAATGAACTCCCACAGCTTGTGAGAGTGTATCTATGGCTTCCGGAAAGGAGCCAACTGGGGCAGTGGTTAAGCACTGTTTGAACCCACGCAGAGTCTCTATAGGAGTAAAGATCTGGCTGATTTATCCCGTAAATATTAACAGCCTAGAAAACCCTGTAGGCCATTCACCCGTACCCTATGAGGTCATTTTGAGTCAAAATGGGGTTTGGTTTTGGTTTTATAGCTTAAGACAAGACAAAACAAAACAAAAATCACTTTACTGCCATTGAGTTGAGCAAAATCCTATCAACCCTGTAGGACAAGGTAGAATTGCCTTTGGGGGTTCTGAGACTGTACCTCTTTAAAGGAGTAGAAAACCCCGTCTTTCTCTCAAGGAGGGGCAAATGGTTTCGAAAGTACGGACCTTGAATTTGCAGCCCCAACTAGTCTTGAAGAATTTGATCTTCTAAACATAATTGGATCCTCTAAATATTATCCTCAAAACATGAAGTTGAGGAGTTTAATTTTTCATTTTACCAATAAAAAGAGCGATGAATTTGATGAACTTGCTAAACATCACAATGCTTTTGGACTTGCCAGAATCAGAAATTTATTTCTTTATTTTGGAGCTAATTGTCTTTCTAGAGCAGTGGTTCTCAACCTTCCTAAAGCCGTGACCCCAAAAGGGTCGCGACCCACAGGTTGAGAAGCACTGCTCTAGAGCCTTCTTCTGTTACCTCATAAGCAATGAGAAATGAACTGGCAAGGTTGGGCTCATCATTTCCTTTTAAAAATTGTCCACACTAATTAAGCAGCCAAAACATCATTCAACCAATATTCTAACTAACTTTATCCATAGCTTCTCAATGTCCTATTATTTTCCATAAGCTATTGGGAAGTGTGAATTATTTTCAAAACTCACTTTAAGCATTAAAGCTGAACTCTGACTACTATCCTTATGCCAACATAAATCCCAGTTGAGTTGAAGATTTAAGCATAAATAAAATGAAACCATAAAAGCACCAGAAGAAAATTAAAGAGGATTGTTATTATTTTTTTAATCGTTCTATTAGGGGTGCATACAACTCTTATCACAATCCATACATACATCAATTGTGTAAAGCACATTTGTACATTCATTGCCCTCATCATTCTCAAAACATTTGCTCTCCACCTAAGCCCCTGGCACCAGCTCATTTTTTCCTGTCCCTCCCCACTCCTCCCTCACTCATGAACCCTTGATAATTTATAAATTATTATTTTGTCATATCTTGCCCTGTCCGACGTCTCCCTTCACCCACTTTTCTATTGTCTGTCCCCCATGGCGGAGGTCCCACGTAGATCCTTGTAATCGGTTCCCCCTTTCCAACCCATCCTTCCTCTACCCTCCCAGTGTTGCCACTCACACCACTGGTCTTGAAGAGAATTATTTTCTTTATTATTGTGTTGGCATGAGAAGATAAGGGTTAAAAAAAAAAGAAGCTAGCAGAGCAAGGATCATCAAAATTCTAAAATTTTACTCAGTGTGAAAAAGACCATTAAAAAACAAATGACAAACTAGGAACAAAGTTTGCAAATGAGATAGTTAAGGAGCTTTTATTTTAAATACATACACACACACATATATACATATCAAATCAAGGAGGAAAAGGTCAAAAATCCGTTTAAGTCAACAGGTAGTTCACATAAAAGGAATTCAAATGTGCTTTCCACATTCAAAAATTTAAAAGGCATATTATCACAATTTCACAAAAATTTTTGTAATGATCTAAAAATATAGCTCACATACATTGTCAGTGGGATAAAATTGTTCAAACACTATTGTAAAGCAACTTGAAAATATCTATTAACAATTTAAGCGCATACATCCATTGAGTCAGCAACTCACATCAGGAATTTATCCTTTGCATTTGCTGTCATCTAAGTGCAAAGCTCAGATGTACTGCAATGTTAACAGCATCACTCTTACGAAAAACAAAGGCAGGACCCAACATATTTGTCCTACAATAGAGACAATTGTCCTACCATCCAATACAACTGTTTAGGTAAATGTTGATCAGTCTCTATACTGTGGAATACTCTGCAGTCCTGAAGAAGCAGAGGTAGGTCTATGAGCGTTTTCCTGGAGTGATCTCTATCCCTCCACTGGAAGATAAGGCCTGGTACATGGTGACCAGCTGTCATGGAAGTTCTACTTCATGGCAATCCCATGGGTGTCAAATTAGAACTGTGCTTCATGGGCTTTACTACAACTGATTTTTCAAGTGCACATCACTAGGCTTTTCTTCTGAGGTGCCTCCACATGGATTTGAATTTACAAATTTTGTGTTAACAGCTGAGCATGTTATCCATGCATCTCCTGACATGTGATAAATGCCAACAAATCTATTTGGAAGGAAAAGTAGAAAGTAGGTAACCTACTATAAAAAAAAAAGTAAGGTACAGAAAATGTGCATAATATATTTCCCATTGTGTTTTGGGGAGTTGGGAAGGAAACACTTGGGCAATATAACTAAGAGAGATGATTTAGATGCCAGGTTGGTACCGACCCATAGCAATACTAACTAAAATGCATCAAAAACATTTTCTAAATAAACAACTAAATTCAAAAGAAAGAAAAAGTTTGAGAAATGAAGAGACAAAATAAAACCAGCAGAGTGGGTTGAGTTTACGCTGCCCTCATAATTCATTTGATAGTCTAAGTGATTCATGTTCATGTTTTTCTTTACTTATTCTTGTCTCTCATGGTGACCCCTGGCTTTAAGGTAGACAAGGCCTGAAGGTCCCAGATGCCTTCTCTGTTGTGGTTCAGAAGTTAGGGGAGGAAACAAATTTAGTTCCTGGAGATACAGATCCCGGAAACCCAAGGGATGTGCTTTGAGAATGATATAACCTGCCATGGAATGAGAAATTTAAAAATGCAAAACCCCCTAAACTGGGAAAGCAGTCTGCTAGCCTGCAGTCTAATGTCTTTCAGGGGGCTTTTAATTTTAATCCTAACTCTAGCTAGATAGCAAACGTCCAGTATGGGGAGGGGGGAGAATAAAGAAAAAAACCGCAAAACAAAACAATAGGGGAAAAAGCCCCATGAACTTCACACAAAATAAAAGGACACAAAGAAGCAATGCAAAGGGTAAATAGAAAGCATGACATAAAATGGAAGAAGCAAATGCACATACCAATAACCGAAGAACCCATAAATATCAGACTATTGAGTTTGCCAAATATTTAAAAATCTTCTCAGGAAGATTTTTAAAATTCAGTCACGTACTAGTTATAAGCTACACTTAAAACACGATGACACAAGAAGATTAGGTCTACAAATAGATATATGTAGTTAATAGTAGAACATTTTAAATTAAAATATAACGCAACTTCATGCTTTCTTTATTTATGCTAAATAAACATTAAAAATATAGCAATATGAATGTTAAGATAAAAGACTTTAAGGTAAAAAATATATGGGATAAAGTGGGCCATTATATAATGATAAATGGATAGAAATAATGGATAAATGAAGAAAAGGTAATTTAGAATCACAAATATGTATGTGTGTGTGTATTCACATGTCAGAATTATAAACAGAATACAATAAAGCTTTATTGCAGATAACACTGTTACTGTAGAAGATATAAATAAGTAACACTGCACCTCAAGGTTATAAAGGATGTACCATTTCTAGCACATATGGGACTTTCATAAAAACTGACTGTAGTAGGTCAAAAAAGCAGATTTCAAAGAGGAATGACTAAAAGTCACCTAAAACCCATTTTCTGGTAGCAATGCAGTACAATTAGAAATCAACATAATACTTACCATTCCCCATTAGTTTAGACATTTTTATCAAAATTCATTAGAAATTTTGATCTAAATAATTTGTAGATCAAAAAGGAAAATTAATGGAAATTAGCAAATGTTTAACACTGTTCAGATAATGGAAACAGTGGTACCAAAGTGCACAGTGTGCAGTTAAGGCAGGATTTAGAAAGGAATTCTGAGCTTTGAATGCATGTAATAAAAGAAAAGGAAATATGTACCGCAAAGTTAAAATTTTTGAAGAAATTATTTAAATATATATAAAGGAAATTATTTAAACCTATATTAAAGGGAAAAATCAATAATCGATCAATAGATTCAAAAGTTAGTTCTAAGAAAAGACTAAAATATAGAAAACCTGGCACGAGAAGAGTAATAAAATAGCAGAAAAATGGAAAAAAGAACATAAGTACAAATAGCCCTAAAACGATGATGGCATGACGTCAGTGCTGGGTGGTAGCCACTAAAAGCAAGGAGCCTTCAGGATCATGAGGCTTGATGTAGACTGTTAAGGAATGTTGTCCTTGGTAGGTGATTCATAGCACTCTCATGCACAACAGAACAAAGGACTGATATCCTCGCAATATCTGCTGTAGTTGAGCCATCTGAATGCCTTCTTTGGTCAATTGTTCATGTCGTCTGTCCATTTTTAAACTTGTGTTATTCATCTTTTTTTTGTTGAAGTGTTGAAGTTTTCTAGAGTCTTTAGGATTAGTCCTTTGCCTATTTTCCCCCCAATCTGTGGGTTTTCTTTTCACTCTTCAGGTGAGATGTTTGGATATGCGTAATGTCTTAATTTAGAGAGGTCTTCTGCTCTGTGTGTATCTTTTATTTTGCTTATGCCAGGGACTCAGGGCCCCTCAGTTTCCCCCTATTTTTCCACTGGTGGTCTGTATAGTTCTAAGGTTTACGTTTAGATCACAAGTTTGTTTGGGTATATGATGTGAGGTATGGATGCTGTTATCACAGATTCTTAATGAATCTTCTTCCAATTCCTCATGCCATGTGCTTCTGAATAGATTCCAACTACAAATTATTTGCTTAACAGCAAATACAGATTAAGTATAGTGAAATAATACAACTCAGACCCACACTTTTCCTGATTTTAAACCACGTCGTTCAATTCTGTTCATACAACTCCCTCTTGGCCTGTGTACAGAATTCACACTAGTGAAATGATTTTCAAGATACATTGTTAAGGGAAAAGTGAATTGAGGAAGAATGTGCAGACTAGACTCTGCTCCTATTGGTCTTGTGGGGTCCATTCTGATTCATGTTGAAGCCACCTGACAGAGTGGAACTGTTCCAGCTGTTTTCTAGGCTGGAATCTTCATGGGAATTCCAGAACACTTGATTGTGCTCCCGTGGAACCTGAGCTCGGATCAAGAGGCAGTTGTGCGAACAGAACAAAGAAATATTGCATGGTTTAAAATCAGGAAAGATGTGCATCAGGCTTATATCCTCTCACCCGACTTGTTCGATGTATCTCCTGAGCGAATCATCAGAAAGGCTGGATTATGTGATGGAGAATGTTCTTTGTAAGGTCGCGATGGGTCGGAACCGACGGAATGGCACCTAACAACAACAATCTTTATGGGAAGATCCACCAGATCCTTCCCTTGTGGATCCCCTGGTTTAATAGCCAGGGGCTTAGACCATGGTGTCTGCCGGTCTCTTTGTAGACTAGACTCATATCTGTACTAAAAATGCATAGGATGGTGGGCCTGGTTTTAATTCAATATTTCTGAACGATGATGCAAAATAAATGAATAAAAGCGATAGCTTCTGGAGGGAGTGAGGGGCCTGGGGAGTGGACCAGCAAAGGGAAGAGGTCTATGTTTCTTTATGTCCCTTTTCCTACGATTGCACCTTTCTTTCACGTACATGTATTTTCTCAAAAGTAAAAAGTTAAAGCGGAAAAATGTTAAAACGATTCATATGCCAGCAATGTGCTTAAAGCCAAAATTACTGTCTTGACGAATATTCAGCATAAAATATAAGTGTATTCTTGGGCTTTCCATCTTCTCAAATGACTGATTTTTCCAAGAGTCCATGATAATAAAGTCCTTATGATCAGCCACACAGAAACATACACCCTACCCGCTGCATCTGCTTTAACTGTGCATCTATTTATATGGGATGACGGGTCCTTTCCCAATTAAATCTTACTATTTCCCCTGGGAAGGAAGTGAGCACTGACTAAATGGTTGATGACACATGGGAGTTATTCCTACACTTTTTCCCATACTGTAAGGCAAATCAAAGCAATGCCAAATTCTCCGGTAAACACTCCCAGCTTTGAGGTATGTCAAAAGTGGCGGGGGGGAGTGGGGGGAGTGGTAGCACACAGGTCCATAGCTTCTGGACTCTTCTAACAGAGAGAATCTGAAGGCAATTTGAAAATTAAGGCAAGATTTGGCGTTTCTAACCTCAGTTTTATTTCCATGAGCTAATTCACAATCAACAGAGCTCCCAATATTGCCCTTCATAGAACCTGACTTCAAAGAGTGACCTGTCTGCTCATCTTTTACCTTGAGTTTTAAAACCATTCCGCTATTGAAAGACATTGCTTATCAAGAGTTTTTGCTTATCAAGTGATTTTCAAACCTTTGGCCTAGGACCATTATAGGGGGCAAAATAATCTAAAGCCACTCTCGGACAGAACTCTCTGTCATCTCAAACTGCACACCTTGGGCCAAATGTCCACTTGGAGCAAGAGGCATGGTGCAAGGGTCAGGTTCATACACGACGTGGGGAGACAGGCGAGGCTTGGGGTAGGAGTGAAATGAGTAAAGAGGATCCGAGTCAACTCGTATCATGACTTTCATTTCACAACCTCTTCCTTCAAATGCCTGCCGCTGTGCTCCCTCGCCTTGTTCCAGAGCCAAAAGACAGGTCAGCTCCAACGGCTGCTTATCCCAGTTGGCAGAGGTTGTGGCAGCAGGGTGGTAACTCTGCCCGATGTTCCGAAGCTGCAGTTGGCACCCGTCCGACAGCAAAGTCACTCAGTAAACAGTTCTCTGTTTCCTCTTTTCTTTGAGTTGGCTGGACTATCTCTAGGCCCTAGTACCACCCACTCTTTAATTCAAGCCAAGCCCACAGACCAGAAGCTTCACAGATCCCCCTGTCTTAAAACATGCTTTTTCTGAGTACAAAGTACCATCCACAAAATCAAGGCTATGTTTCCCCATTGCAATTCCAAGTCCTATAGATATCCTCTGGATGGTTTCGCTTTTCTATTTTTAGTAATATTCCTTGTACATCAGTTCAATGTTCAAAAGTCTCCCTAGGCATCTACTTTGTGCCCTCGTTTTGTGCCCCAGGGGATGGAGAAGGGCAAGAAATTAACAAATGTAACACTTTAACTCCTCACGTTAAGGAGTTGGGAAAAGAATTGGGGCTCAGAGAAAAGTCAATATGCAACAAGTACAGAATAAGTCAAGACAAAAATATCTTTAGATGCCCAAAGCAAGGGGTGAAGATCAGAGAGACCTGGAGATGTTAGGAACATCCTTAAGCAAGCTGTAGGTAAAGTGAAAATGTTTCATTCAGCCTTTATTCCAACTAGTAAAAATAAAGAGCACAATTGTAGCAAAAGAAAAATGACACATTGAAATTATTAAGTTAAAATGTTTTATCTGTATTTTTTAAATCGTGCTAATAAACAAATGATACCAAAAAAACCCCCAAAATTATAAAAAGAAGTCAAATTCTACTATCCAAGGGCGTGGGGGAGATGTTGGACTGGGGCTGGGTTTCAAAGGCACGGTAGAGAGTTGGGGACTCCTTGGCTGCCAACACCACCAAAGGGGCTTGCAAAGAGTTTTCCAGGTGTGACAATATGATCCAAACCTCAGGGATCAGGACTAGCAGGTGATGAGACAGTCAGGGGCCAGTCTAGAAAAGCAATTCTGATACCCAGAAAACAGGTAAACGAACAAGCATGTAAAACCAAGGAACCAGGTAGTTTAAAAAATTGGCGAAGAAGTACTTGTCCTTTTACATGTTCTGTACTAGTAATCAAAGGGATCGCATGAGTCATGCCGTCCGCCTTCCGACTCTCTGCGTGTGATACAGAGGATGGGAGCAGTAACGTGCTTTCACCATATCAGGTAACAAATTCGTGCCAGACTGGAAATTCAGTGCCAGGGCTTCTGATTCCCAGGGCATCAAACTCTACTTCAAAGCACCACACTCTTGGGCTCAGATGATGCCAGGCCAATTGGCATGCATAACATACAGTACTAACAGTTAACAATGTGACAAGTTCCAAAAACAGAAGCATTGCATAAAGGATACAGCGTGTTTCATGCACAGATACTTAGGATAGTTCTAAACTTTTCTGCTCTTGCATTACATTGCGTTATGTGTCACCTCCTCTACGTGACATTCAAAACCTTCTATAACATGGCCTTGCCCGGCCTTTCTGATCTTATTTCCCAGCACTCACTGCTGTACAGCCTCCATTCCACTCGAATATAGTATTCACATGTCCCCACTTTTTACCAGGCTCGGTCTCACCTCTGGGGCATTTCTCTGTTCATTTTCTCCTTCCCTAAGGTTCCTATCCTCCTTATCAATGCTGACAGAAAGCCCAGATCTTCAGCTGCCTCAAATCAATAGAGCACTCATTAGTCCAGGGCAACCCACTTCCTTCTAATAAACTGTTATGGAAGGCCTGCTGCGCACCAGGCACGCTACTACCTATACAGGGTTCAAAAACCAGTAGGCTTGAATTCTGCCTTCACAGTGCTAAGAATTTAGTAGAGGAATATAGATGTGAAAGCAAATAATTACCACCCTGAATCATAAAAATAGGTGCAAAGGTCAGAGATAGTATGATCTGAAAGTTGGAGAGAGAGGAGACCTCACTGAGGGTGATGCCTAAACTAGATTAATGGGTGAGTGGGAATTTCATCAGGGGCTAAACTGGGGGGAGGGGAACGAGAAGGTTATTCCAGGCAGAGAAGCCTGCATCCAGGAAACTCATAGCTTATGCTACTTTGCAAAACTTTAGTTTGCCTTCAGTATAATGTTCAAAGAGAAGAGCAGGGATGTCTTACCAGGCTATGGAAGCTGGGTATAATGACAAGCTAATCAGGACATTCTAAGGGGGACAGGGTGTGTGTGTGTGTGTGGGGGGGGTGTTTCAGCAGAGTATGGATCCCATTGTACATTCAAGCAATCAAGAAAGACCCAGAAGACCAGGCTGAAATAGAAGGGAGGTCATTACATCATCAGTGGAGACAGAATAGCAACCACTTAATTGCTACCTGATGGTTCCAGGTTTGTTATTTTTTTCTCCTGGGACATATTACTTAATTTTTTCAAGCACAGGGATTATTTTTCAAATTTATTTTTAATAGTTCCAAGTAATTTACACAACTCTGGATGGATACACAGTGGGTGTTTGATCAATTATCTGTGACCTTTTGAGTTGTGGCCCCCAAAAAAAGGTGGGGGAGGGGAAGAAAGAAGAAAATCTTTCTATTTGTTCATGTCAGGAATTTGTTTTTATTCCTAAATCTGTTGCTAAGAATGAAAATTCACAAGGTTTTTAAGGCCATACTTGAAATAAAGATGGTGTGTATAATTGGAAGCTTATGGTTGTCTAATACAGGACAGAAGATTCCAATTAAAGCCAAAATTCCATATCTTAAGCAGCCTTTCTTATTGTGTGGGCATCTCAGTTGCTAAGTTTGTTTTAATAGATCAAATTAAATGGATGACTGCCTTTGAAGGGCATCTTAGGGGCTTAGGACTCAGCTTTGCTTGCTGTGGCACATGTTTCCCTAAGCTCACTACTGAAGGGAGCATTCAGTCTCATTATCAGAAAGTCAAACCACTTTTAGATATTGGGGAGAATTATGATATGGCATAAGTTCCTCATGAAGAGCTATACATGCATGTTGTTTGCTTTTTCATAAAGAGAAAAAATAGGCATTGGGTGTCATCACTTCTCTTTCCTTGCTGTGAATCTGATCAGGCAAATACCATTCCAAAAAAAAAAAGAGAGAGAGAGAGAGAAATACCATTCAAAAAATCCCAAACTTTTAAGCATAAAATATAATTGTTGCTCCATAAAGATAAGTGTCCTTTTACATGTCTGTTCAGCAGCATTCATATTTCATTAGACATGTTACATATGAAGTGGTGAGATGCTGTCATGCAAGATTGGTATGGAAGCAGTTAACAGGGATACCGTATGAACACCCACCATTTCAAATAGACCCTTGAGCTATCTGAATAGATACCAGCTAGTTCATGCGACCAGTGCATATAAATCTCAACTCTGACGTAGTAAGCTAGTAAGCTACTTTTGTCCGTTCATTTCCCTCCTGGTAACAACCACACACCTCCCTCTGGAGAATTCTCCTACCAGATTACAAGTGATCCCGAAGGAAATGTCCACCATAGGACTCCACTTTTCCTTGGCCAAAAGGATGGGACATCGGATCCAGGTTTAGCAAGTCAAAAGATCCCATTCTCTTGTCTAGAGGAATTAGTTAAGAAATGGCTTGCATGATCCAGTTGAGACCAGGCAGAGTCTTGCCCAGTATTTTGCTTCTGGGGTTAATTGGGAAGATTTCCCTTACTTCAACCAACCAACCAACCAACCAACCAACCAACCAACCAACCAATTGTCATCAAGTCCACTCTGACTCATAGCTCCCCTCCTTTGGAGATGACTAAACTTGAAGGGTGTGAGGCTGAGCCACCTGGAGGCCATCTAGCTCTCCTAGAGGAAAAATCCTGGCTGACTAAAGCCAAGAAGAAACAGTGAAAATGAAAAAGAGAGAAACAGGGCCCTGACAACCCAATTTGAGACTCTGGAATCAACCATGCCTACAGCCACATGCAATATCCTGAACGTCCCAATTACCCAGAGAAATATTTCCTCTTTTTGCATAAAAGTAGACTAAGTTGAATTTCGGTTCCCTGCATCCAAATAAGTCCTGATTAATAATGATACCAACATAGCATAATTCTATATAATTTCCATTATAAAATGCTGCTGAAATCCTGGCCTTAATTGAAAACTCTGGTTTTTATTAAATTGTCTTAGGGTTCCAAATCAATACATTATACAGCTAGAGGTCATCATTAGTCCTGAAGCAGGGGACTAACAAAATAGAGATTATCTTTTAGGGGGAGGAGATGAGCCAGTCAGTATAGCAACGATGAAACATACAACTTTCCTCTGGTTCCTAAATGCTTTCTCCCCAACCCATGATCATGATCCCAATTCTACGTTACAAATCTGGCTGGACCAGAGGATGTACACTGGTACAGATAGGAACTGGAAACACAGGGAATTCAGGGCGGATGAGCCCTTCAGGACCAGTGGTGAGAGTGGCAATACTGGGAGTGTGGAGGGAGGGTGGGGTGGAAAGGGGGAAACCGATGACAAGGATCTGCATATAATCTCCTCCCTGGGGGACGGACAACAGAAAAGTGGGTGAAGGGAGACGTCGGACAGTATATGACAAAATAATATGTCAAAATAATAATTTGTAAATTATCGAGAGTTCATGAGGGAGCAGGGAGGGAGGGGAAAAAATAAGGAGCTGATGCCAGGGGCTTAAGTGGACAGCAAATGTTATGAGAATGATGAAGGCAATGAATGTACAAATGTGCCTTACACAAATGATGTATGTGTGGATTGTGATGAGTTATATAAGCCCCGATAAAATGATTAAAAGAAGACGACACCTAAAGGTAGTATGTCTAAGTTTTAAAAAGTAAGTAAAATATTACCCACAAAAAACCTAGTCCAGTAAAAAAAAAAAAAAAAAAAAAGATTATGTTTTAGAAAAGCTTGCCTGGCAAGAGATGTGTGGAAATAATCAGAACAACCTATGCTCATACATATATTCAGGAGTGTGTGTGTGTGTGTGTGTGTCCCAAAACTAAACTAAACTCACTGCCATCAAGTTCATTCCTACTCTAGACCAACCCTGTCCTACAGTGAGTTAGTAGAACTAGCTGCCCTTGTAGGTTTCCAAGACTGTAACTCTCCCATCCCACCCCCTGGCTTTTTTTGCATTATGACAGAAAGACAGAAATGTATTCAATTGTTACAGTGTTTCAGCATAAATTTACTGTTTTATTTTAAAAATCTCTCTAGTTAATTAAAACAAAAACACGTTTTGTAAGCCCAGTTTACATTTAAGGGTAAAGCTCTATGCTTATTTAGTTGACTATTTTTTCTCTGGTAATTTGGGTGAAAGTTTACAGAGCCAATTAGTTCTCCGCACCTGTGCCTCTGTACAGGCAGAGAAAGCCTCGTCTTTCTGCTGCGGAGCAGCCGGTGCTTTGGAACTGCCGACCTTGCCGTTAGCAGCTCATGAGTAACCATGGTGCCACCGGGGCTCATCTCTCTCTCCTTCATTTTCAAAGATGCCTGATGCCATTTCTTTTTGTAATTTTATGTTATCGTAACTGAAAAGAACCATTATTGCCCATACCTTAAGAATGTTTAAAAATTATTACACACACTGGCTTTAATTATTTGAAACACTGAATCACAGGTCTCCATCATGCACTTACCCTATCAGCATATATTAGGAACTTGCAGCGAGCAGGCTCCTGTTATAGGCACTAGGGATAAAAAGATGAATTAGACAATTTCTCTGCCCTCCAGGAACTCCCATTCTGGTGAGAGAAGCAGAAGTTGTAAATAGACAAATGGTGTGAGAGTTGGCAGGACTGGAACCCTGCCTTCTGCAGGAGGCCGCCTCCTCCTTGGCGGCGCAGTTAGCTGAGAGCTGAAACTGATGGCGTCTTAATAGGTCCGCTCAGCTACATAAACACGATCTCCCGAGCTTTCGCCTGTGCTTTCCGCGGATCTAGTGGCCCCGGCCTTTCTGGCAAGTCAAGCATTTCCTGGAGATGTAAGTCACCTGGGAATCTTCTTAAAATGCCGAGTCTGGCGCAACGTGTCTGTGAGAGAAGGCGACTTCTCAGCGGGGGTAGACGTGAACTGGCCTGGTTTAGAAGCCCTCTTTCAGGCACCGCTTTTGTTTGGGCTGTTTTTACCTTGAAAAAGAAAGGAAAATTCAGGGGAACACTAACAAGTTTTGTATCAGGTGACTAAGGACTCATCTCAATTCTCTGTCCGGCCAGATAGGATCTTTAGGATGTTCCTTTGGCTGATTACTCCTTTAGAAGGTTATTTAAACATAATTTCTTTTAAAATATGTGTATACACCAAGTGCCTGAGAGCGCAGAGAGGGGACACCTCCCTTTGCGTGGTCATTCAGTCCCAAGCCTCTGTTTATGCAGAGCCCCTCCCGTAAAACTGCCCAGCAGCATCCAGTCTGAAGTGTGGATTTTGTTGCAAGAAATTCCACGAGGCTGTCTCGCGTCCCTCAGTTCCTCGTTCGAATTTCACAATAATTTAACCCATGGCTGGAATTCCCTTACAGATTTCCAGGAGCAGCCAGCGGCCAAAGGCGCACTGACAACCATTTCTCTCACCTTCCCTCTGGTTCCCGGAGCTCTCTGTCAGGCTGGTTTGCTTTTGGCAGATGATCGGTGTGTTCAGCAAACGAAATTGTTTGTTTGTTTAAGTCTTCCATTCCTTTTCCTTTCTCATCTTTTTTTTTTTAATCTAGATGGACTTTCAAAGTAGGTGTCATCTAAAATGGTCTGTTTTGGGGGTGTGTGTCTTAAAATCATTCTTTTTTTTTTAAGCTCTTTCTTTTTTTTAAATCATTTTATTGGGGGCTCGTACAACTCTTATCGCAATCCATACATACGTCCGTTGTGTCAAGCACATTTTTACATTTGTTGCCATCATCATTCTAAAAACATTTGCTTTCTACTTGAGCCCATTCTTTTAAAGGAAGAAAAAGTATTTATTGCATTAATATTGTTTATTATAAAGGATCTAAATTAATGATATGAGAACTGAAAGCTCTTCACGAGTTAAAACCTTTACCATGAACTTGGTCTAAAGCATGGTGTTCCAGTGCCTTTCTAGGAAGATCCCTTTGAATGGGCTTGAACCTTCAACCCTTCAGTTAGTAATTGTTAGCCCTTTATACCAGCTCTGGTGTCTCTTTGAAGGAGACACTGGGCTGTGGGTCAGATGTTGGTCTGCAGATCATACGCCCCAGTAGCCACTCCACCGTAGACAGAGGAAACTGTCCTGTAATGTCCTGTAACTGTCCTATTCTCAGAAATGCTATCTAAGGGTCACTTTGAGTCAGAATCCAGTAGATGGCAGTGGGCTTGGTTTGGTTTTAGGACTCCCTTCAGAAATACCCAATCCAAATTCCTCATTTGAAAAATCATAGACAGGTTACCTTCTTACCTAAATCATAGAGACACTGCCATCAAAGCAATTCTGACCTATAGCAGCCCCACACATACAACTAAAACTATAAGTCCGATTTCAGCAAGCCGGAGCATTGCTGTTATATTCCCTGCCCATTCCCCACAATGGCTATTACAAACCTTCCATATGATTTTCATGAACTTTAGACTTTCCTCTGGGCCTTTTTCACAGAAAACTAAAAGCCCCAGGAATGGGCTCTCATTTCCTACTTCGTTCACTTTGGAAGTTCTTCATGTTTGACCTCAAAAGAAGATGTGTTAGCATTCTCGTTCTTAAAGTGAATCCTGCGCATTGTTACCTGTATCACACTGAATCCTGCTAACTCTGAGGAGATCTTATCCTATCAAGTATGTCCTCTCAGTGTCATACTGGGTTAAAAGTTGAGCTGCTAACTGCAATGTCAGTCATCCAAAACCACAATCAGCTCTGAGGAAGAAGACGAGCTTTTCTACTCCTATGAAGATTCACAGTCTCAGAAACTCACGGGGGACGTTCTATCCTGCCCTATAGGGTCGAAATGAATCCAAATCAACTCAATTGCAGTGAGTTTGGGCATAGAGGGGCCCTCTTTTCATTACCCTCTTCTTTCTAATACACCTGCTCAAAGCCTGACATGGACAGTGACTCGATGCCCCCTTTTAAGACATTTTCTTTTCATAAATAACCAAAGTTGTTTTCAAGGAAGATCTGTCCCTACTTGAGTCAGTCTGAGTAAACTAGGGAAACAAATCCACAAAACTCATATGTATAAAAGAGAGTTGTATATAAAAGGTAAGTG
Organism: Echinops telfairi; assembly: GCF_000313985.2. Lineage (NCBI taxonomy): Eukaryota > Metazoa > Chordata > Mammalia > Afrosoricida > Tenrecidae > Echinops > Echinops telfairi. The sequence goes on from NW_022103905.1 coordinate 14,887,382, forward strand.
CACATCAAGAAAACATCCCAACCTAGTGCTGCCCAAGCCCATAAGTCCAACATTGGCCCATATGTCCTACACTGATCCACAAAGTCCTCCTCCATCTCACAAAACACACACAATGATGCCGACTGCAGGAGGAAAGCCGAATCAGTGAATGTGTAAGCATCTCAGCACTGGCAGGGGTCTCCACATGGCTGCTCCAGCATCCAGCGCTGCATCAGGGTAAGTCCAAGTGGCTTCTCCTCAGGGATGTCTCTCAGGAAGTGAGCTTTGCCAGCTGAAGCAAGGAACTGGCAAAGGCAGCTGCACCCTGGTCCGACCGTCAGAAAGCAAGAGACCCAAGAACTAGAAAGGCGAGGCTCATGAGCCAATTATCTCTCCGCCCTTCAATTAATCCCACATGTGTTTATTGGCCAGGTTGGCACAATAAACTTTAACTATCTCACTACTGTTTCTATATTCTTTACTCACTTTCACTCCTTCAAGTACAAAAATCTAACTTCTGACACTACCCCTCAACTGACAATATTTGAGCAAAGGCCATCTGTGACTTTTAAAGGCCATATTTCAAATCTCTCCTCTTAAGAACTCCCTTTGGGCTTCTTTGTTTTCTTAACATTGGTTTTACTTCTTCGAAGTTTGCTCCCTCCCTGTATTCACTCCTTACTTCCTGATGCTTATCTGTATGCAGCCCCACTTCTTTCTCACTCCACTTCTTTGGACAAGTCTTATTTATATCCCTGCCTCAGTTCTCACACAAAAATTTATACAATGCACAGACAGACCCTTTTAAAGGACAGCATTTCCTTTATGTTTTCAATGTCGACTGACATTGTTATTATATTCTCTTTCTCTCTCATTGCCATTGAGTCTATGCTGACTCATAGCAACATAAAACTTTGAGCAAGACATTAGGCTGTGGGTTAGGCATTGGTCCATAGATCAAGCTGCTTCTGTTGAACTGCCCCTGTGAATTTCCAAGACTATAACCCTTTATAGGAGTACAAAATCCCATCTTTCTCTCTCGGGACAGGTAGGAATTTTAGAAACTTCTGACCTTGCATATTGCAGCCCAACTCGTAACCACTATGCCAACAGGGCTCCTGATGAATATTACTTAGGTTCTTAAATACGAGACTAATGTAAGTTTCTTATTTATAGTTATTATATAATTATACAACCAGCCCTTTATAAACTCATACACATAGAACAAAGACTCATCAAGTGAAATAAATATTAATTTACATGGATGGTGATTTGCTTTCTTGAAACGTAGTGGCCAACTCACAATGTGAACATGAAGCTAATAACAGGTTCCTTTTCCTTTAAATAGAATTTTGTTCTGTGTGATGATTCAGTCCTCCCACCACTTTTCTCTATTCAAACTACTGTGAAACCTTTATTCATGTGGGTAAGCACATAACGCCACCATTTTGTCTTCATTTGACCTGATTGCATCATTGGCATATGAAGCCTGGCTCTGTGATACTTGGCACAAGCCAGATCATAAGTAAATACAAATGCAACCACTGAAATCCATTGGTAATACTCATTGGTCATGCAGATAATCCAGGTTGTTGTGGCAATAAAGCTATACGTATATAATAATAATCAATTTAGTAAACACTCAATCACCTAGAAATATTTCTGAGGGATTTGGGGGACCTGAAGAATCCAAGTCTGTGAATCTCATATCTGAATCTGATTCCCCAATCCCCTCTTGGGCCTCTGTCTTGTATTTCCAACTGCCTACTTAACATTTCTGTATCCATGACCTATAATCATCTCAAATGCAACATGTCCAAACTGAACTTGTTATTGTTACCCCCACACATACACCCATCGTAACCTGTATTCCTGATCTTAATTAATGACATCATCACCTACCCAGTTACCTAAGCCCAAAACTTAAGTCATGTACTAGATTCCGACCTCTGTCTCACCTCCTACATCCAAGTCTTGTAAGTTCTAAACATGTTTCAAATCAATAGTCATTTTTCTTTTGATTCAACAATCCCACTCAGAAACTATCCCAAGGAAATAATATTAATAGAGCAACAAGTAAGCCAAAAGCACAGAGATTCACCTCAGTGTTACATATAATACTGAAAAAACAATATACCATTATCATCTATGAGTAGGGCAAAGATTAAGCTAAGTACAGGGCTGCTGTTGTTAGCAGCCATTAGTTAACATGCTCAGCTACTAACTGAAAGGTTGAAGGTTCAAGCCCTGCCAGAAATGCATCAGAAGAAATATATAGTCATCTAATTCATTTTCAGAACGTTGGTGTGCATTGAAAACTCTTTGGATCACAGCTTTACTCTGACACACTTGGTAGCGTCATGAACCAAAATCGACTGCCTGACAGCTGGTTGTCAGGCACAGAGGTTCAATAGTAGATTTCTTGATTTCCACGGAGAAGACCCAAGACTGCTTCCTAACCAGTACACCTCAAGTACAGTAACCTCCCTAGGTGGAAGCTTGCATGTTACTCTGAAGCTGTATATGTTTTAGTGCAGCTTCCAAACTAAGATGGACTAAAACAGAAAGGTTGAGGTCTGACAATTAACCTGTGAAAAGCCTGTGGATGACAGCAGTCTGATCTGCATGGGTATCTCTCCTGTCATGAGGATCTCTCCTGCCATGGGGATCTCTCCTGCCGTGGGGATCTTGCAGGACCCGGCAGCTTTTAGCTCCACTGTGCACAGGGCCAGGGGATAACTCAGACAGGCTGAGGGCAGAGTGGATGTAGGCCATGAGGCAGGTGAGTGCAGCTCTTCCAGCCAGCCTCTTGCTTGCTAGTCACCAGAGGCGGCAAGATTCTCAATCTAAAGCAGTCTTAATCAGAGAAAACTGGAACACCTTAGTGAGAAAAGGGGTCAAGGCACATTTTTAAGGTGGGAAAAAAGTCCAAACATGTTGCCACACTAGCCTCCAAAATATTTAAGCAAATCAACATTCTTACCAACAGAATATAAGCCCACCAATTTTTCATACCCTTCAAAATGATGTATGTGAATTGTATGGCAATAAAAATGTGGGGGGAAAAAGAAAACCAATTAGCCTTATCTCCATTTTAAATCTTTGAAAAATATAACAAATTAAAATGTATAATTTTCCTTTTAAAGCTTAATTTTTAAGTTGAAAAAACAAAAGTTACTTATAGGGAGATTTAATCATTCAAATGCAGGTAGAAAGTAAAAAAACAAATATTCTACACACTCCACCCCAGCTACTGTCGGACAGTTCCATCCCCTAGAGGCCACTGATGTTAACTTTTTATCAGATTTTATATTATTTCCTGAAACCTAACCTTTCCACCCAACAACATATTTGAAGCATCTTTTTACTCTCCCTGTATCTAGGTCTGCTTCATCTTTTAAAACATTGGACTAGGATTACGCTTATAAATGTATACAATTTAGCAAACTCCTACATTATCCCATTTTTTTAACCATTATGAGTACGACTGATATGAGTATCTTTGTATTCATATCTTTGTCTCATAGTGCAAATATTCTAGAGCGATAACCTCCACAACAGATCTGAGGACAAAAGGTCAGTGACAAATTTCTTTCCAGAGACATCAACAAAACGTGTGTTCTTCACAGGGTTGGTGTTGGGTTCTCCGTTGTCAAGCCAACATTTGATGTGGTCAATATTTTTTTCCTTTTCTCTCTCTGAGCTGTGAAAGTCAAATCTGATTATTTGAATTTTAGGTATAATTACTTGGGCAATGGTTTAACATTTTTGTGTTAACACTGGCTAGTTGTAGTGCATCTGTAAACTGCCCCTTTCAGCCTTTCACCTATCGTTTACCTATGTTCTGTCCTTCACTTATTTACCTGAAGGAGCTGGTAGTGTATTATGGATGAACAGGAAAGAATGTACACCTCAGGATGGTCAGCCACATGAGACGAAAAGGTCGGCATTTGTCCAAAACCAAAGCTCAGAAGGCAGGAAAGGGCAGCAAGAACGGAACGATGAACACCGATGGAGAACCCACAGAGGAAAAAGGGAAAGTACTCTGACACTGAGGGATTGCAATCAGTATAGACGATCAAAATGTATGCACGTTGTTGAGTAAAACAGTCATTTGCTTTATAAATGTTCACTCAAAGTACAAATATATGTATGCATACACATATACATACATAGACATCTGAGGGGGTACCCCCCAACCCCAGAATTTTATTTTATTTTTTCTCCCAAAAGCTATGTATTTAAATTACTTTACAAAACAACTTTATCTTCAAAGTACTCTCCATTACACTTAATACATTTGTCAGATATGTGATTCCATTCTTGGAAACATTTTTCAAACTTACCTGTTTGGATGGACCGGTTTTTTGAAGGGAAAAAAAACCTTCCTCATTTTTTTTCTTCAGCTCTTCTGTGTCGTCAAATCGCCGTCCTTTCATGTCCCTCTTCATTCGGAAGAAACAAAAAGAAGTTGCACAGAGCGAGGTCAGGTGACTAAGGTCAGTGGGACAAGAGAGGCATGCTGGGTTTTTTTTGCCAAAAACTGGCACACTGAGATGGCTGCTTGAGCAGGTGCATTGTCGTGGTGGCAAAACCAGTCCCCTGTCTGTCACAAATCAGGCCTTCTTTGTTGCACATTGTTGCACAATCTTTTCAGAACCTCTAAATAGAAAGCTTGATTAACAGTCTGAACTGGTGGAACAAACTCCAAATGCATTGCTAGTTGACATTTTTGTCCATTCAGGAAGTTGACATCTGTCCAGAACGAGGTTTGTCATCAATTGACATTTCACCTTAAAAAAATTTTTTTTTCCTTTTCACATTTTTTGAAATGAGAAAGCCACTCTTACACTTGAGTTTTACCCAGAGCGCTGTCCTTGTAAGCTGTGTTCAACATCATAACAGTTTCTGTGGCATTTTACCCTGTGCAGGAAACAAACTTTTATGGCCACATGTTGTTCTCTTAAATCGGCCATGACCAAAAAAAATTAGGTTTGAGCAAAACTGCTTTTATGAAAAAAAAGTCACTATGACCAGAGAGAACCTTCCCAGGTGACATCACTGGGCGCACTAACTCAGTGAGTTGCTCGGAGCTGCCTAGCAGGAAAAATGCATACTAAGAAAGCTCTGACCATCAGAGTTTTTCTCCATTTTGGGGGAGTAACCCGTCATATAAAAAGACACTCAACTATATGTTTTGCAGTATCTTCTGCCTTTTTGTAATTTGTTCTATAATATTACTTATGGCATTTTTTTTACTATACAGAATTTTAAAAATAAAAATCCTTTTAGATAAAAAATTTCAAGATATTCCACTGCCACTGAGCCATTCCAAATCTAGCAACTCAATATAGTATTTCTGAGGCCATAAATTTTTATGGGCACAGAAAGCTTCATCCTTCTTCCAAGAAGCAGCCCGATCGATACCTAACCCACAGAACCGTAAGGGTTCCTTTTTCAGGGAAAATGCAGTCTTAACGTAATTGTGCAAGCTTTGTGTCATAGAGTTTTGTTAAAGGATAAGGCAAGCTCTTCATGAAAACTCTGAAAATTCATGGTCAATTTTACATCTGTTGATCATTGTCCCATAAAAATCGCTCCTTTTCTTGTTCAGTTTTGTTAATGGAGGACCATTGCATCAAATTGACCTATTCATACACCCATGAATTGCTTTTGTTTCTTCTCCCCATATCCAGGAAGGTACCTCTTAGATTTCTCAAATATTTCCACTCTTCACTGTTACCACAGCCATTGACCTAGTTCAAGCCTTATCACTCTCTGAATTGAGGAACTGTAATAACTTCTGAATAGGTCTCTCAGCCTCCAGATACAACTTCTTCCAATTCGTTTTCCACAATGTGATGAGAGATACTTTTTAAAAAGAAAATCAGGTCATGTGACTCCATAGTTGGAATTTTTCAAAGAGACATGTCAACCCTTTACTGTGGCCCCCTATCTCTTTGCTTTCCTCTCTACCCACTTCCCTGTAAAATCCTGCTCATTCTATCCCTCTTCCCATGGGACACTTCCCTCTGTCTACAAGCCTGTCCTTAGTTTCTTCATCTATCTCTTGACCCTCTGAAAACTCAGATCAAGCTTTAACTTTTCCAGAAATACCAATGGTATTTCTGGAAATACCACCACCTCTAGTGCATAGCTCTGTCATACCTCACTTGGCATCAAGTCAATTCCAACTCATAGCAACTCTAAATCGGATTTTCCAGATTGTAAATCATGAGAGGGAATAAACAGCCTCATCTCTCTCTTTCTCTCGTGGAGTAGTTAATAGATATGAACTTCCAGCCTCGGGGTTAGCTACCCAACATCTAATACAGTCACAGTGCCTATCAAACTGTTCTATAAATGAAGTTCATAATAATTTATTCATTATATCTCAAACCAGGAAAAACCACACTGAAAGAAATAACTGTCAATCTACAATCCTAAGTGTAGGATTTGTACTTATTTTTGCCTTGGGTAATATGTAGTGGTAGATAGAGGGGGAAAGATACTTAGAGGAAGCCTTTCCATACCCAGTAAAAGGAAGGGCAAATTAAACCGTTTTTTAGACCAGTGAAGCTGAAACATTCCTCCAAAGTAGACTTGCAACTGCAATAAAAGTAAGGTTAATGGGATTCCTTCAGGCAAAAGAAAAAGGATACCAGGTGGAAATCTGAGTCTTTAGAAGACAAAGAGATAACTAGATAAAGTCTCTTAGGAGCGGGAAGAATGAGTCATTAGGGACAAGGAAAGACTCACCAAAAGAATGCAGAAGACTTGAAGTCATAACGCCCTGGATAACTATGTAAGGTTTCAAAATGTTCATCTCCTTAAGAAATTTTTGTTTAAGTAAAAATAATAATAAGGTACCACGGGTTTATAATAGATATAAAAGTAAAATTTTAAATACATGATGATGTTAACATTATAGAACTTGTATGCTGTATGTGAGGTGGTATAGTATCACGTGAAGGCTGTTAAAGGAAGTTAAAATATATACTATGTACCCTAAAGCAACCACTAAATGAATGAAACAGAGTTATAGCTAAATCTCACATGAAATGTAAATGGTGTAAATACCCCAATTAAAAGGAAAAGATTGTCAGATTGTATTAAAAAATGTATGCTAGTCATAAGAAATACACTTGAAGAAAGATTTACAGAATAAATAGATTAAGAGTTAAAAACTAGAAAAATATGTACCGTATTAATGCTAACCGAGGGGAGCTGGAATGACTTTATTGACAGCTGACAAAAATAGATTTCAGAACAAAGATTGTTACCAGATACTTTATAAGGTCATTTAATCAAGAGGATATAACAATCCAAAATAATGTATACTCCTAATAAGGACTTCATTTTTAAAGACATCTCTGTGTCTGGGAGGGACTTTAGCAACAGTGCTCTTAAAATTCTCCTTTAAGTGTAAGCTTAAGCAGAAAGTCATTTTTGTACATCTCTCATACTTTTCATGAAATGATTAAACAAGAAGCCAAACCCACTAAAAAAAAAAAAGATCAAAATACACGAAGAAAAAAATTAATAGAACTATAAGTAAAAATAGCAAATCTACAATTCTTGTCAAAGATTTCAATAATCCTCTCTCAGTAATAAGTAGAAAGAAAGAAGTGATGTCAGAGCACATTACACAACCCCTATCAATCAAGTTGACCTAATTAACATTACAGAGTCAACAATAGCAGAATGCACATTTCTTTTCTGAAACAAAAGGAGTAGTCATCAAAATAGACCTGGTCTATACCATAAAACAAGTATCAGTAAGCATAACAGAAGGTGAGTCAGACAAAAGATGTTTTTAAGAAAATAAACCAGAAATCAATCATAGAAACATCTCTGGAAAAGTTCTGAGATATTTGGACACCAAATAACAACTAACAAATCGTTCATACGTTGAAGTAATAGTCCAAACAATTTAGAAGTTATGATATAATCAATGAAAGAGGAGAAAACATATGGAAAAGTAGCACTTAGGGGCAAGCGTTAGCACTAAACTGCATTTCAAAAAGAAAGAAAGGTCTCTTACTTTCTACATCCTACTTTGGTAAGTAGTAACTGAGATCGTAAAAGCTCATGAGCAGTCATTAAGGTGAAACTACTGGTTTCTCCTTGCCTGGAGGAAATAAGAGTGATGAAAACTGAAATACATAGAGAAAAACTTAGTCTACTAGATGAATGGACCACACCAACATTCTCCATAGCCCTGAACCAGAAAAGATGTTGCTCAGCTACCACTATCAAAGGCTCTGGAAAGAATCACATTATGTTATTGTTGTTGGTATTATTAATGTTGTTGTTTTAATGTTTTTCTGTATATGAAATCCAGGAGAGATAAATCGATAGACACAGTAACTGGATTAATGGTTTCCTGGGGTATGTCAGGGGAGGTTGGGAGAAATGGAGAGCTAGCAATGATGACCATAAGAATGAAGAAATGTTCTAAAATTGATTGTGCAACTCTTCTTGATGTGATTTAACTACTGGATTATAGTTTGTGAATTATACACCAAGAGAATCACACGAGAAGGTCCTGGATAGAGTGGGAGAAAAATGTGGAACAGAACTCAAGCATCAAAGGAATCAAGCATATGGATCAGGTAGAAACAGGTGGAACCCCCCAGATTATGATCCTGCGTCGTCTTTCAGGTCTGGAGCTGAACACACACCTCTGTCTTAGAATCCCCAAGCACTGAAGATCAGAAGGGCAATATCTACCCAGGGGCAAAGTTCAGAGGGTTAGGCAAGGAGGAAGAACAGAAACAGGAAACCCAGGGGGGAAATGAGAGAAATTAAGGGAATTGCAATGCATGAGTCGAAACAAAAATGTATGTAAGTTGTTTAGTGTAAAACTGATGATCTGTTCTGTAAATCTTCACCTGATTAGTATTTCAGGATTTATTTTTTTAATGGTAACAATTTATAGGAGAGTTTTGCCTATTTGTCCTCCAGGAGGAGGCAGCTTCTTCTGTAGCGGGAATTTATAACTGGCAGATGCTGACAAATTGCTAAGCAAGATTGATCAAAGTAGATTTTTAACAGTATTCTGACAGAATACGGGCATTCAGAATTTTTTTTCATTACATCTTAAATTCGATTAAGGAAAGAAGAAGAAAATCCACTTCAATAGAGTTCCAGACAATGGCTGCCTGGAACAGGCACTGCAAACTTCCAAGAGAAGACTGCATTAGAATCCAGGGACTACCCCAAGAAATTCTACTCAATCATGGACTGTGAGGCAAGGGATGGAAATAAATGTATGCTTTAAAGGCTTCTACTTTAAGAAAATAGAGGGGTGAAAAGGCCAAAGCAAACAGAATAAAGTAAATATAACTAGGAACAGAAATCAGTGAGATAAGAACAAAGGAAAAAAAAAAACGAAAAAAAATCAGCGAAACCTAAATCCAATTCTTTGAAAAGATGAGTAAGAGAGATAAAGCTCTAAACTTACTGGGGGGAAAAAGAAAACAAATTACCAATATCAGGTGACGTCAACACAGATTTTACAAAAGGGAATATTATGAATGACTTTAAGCCAATAAATTTGACAATTTAGATGGCATGGGCAAATCTACGGCAGACAAATACTAAAGTTTGCTCCAGAAAAAATAAATAACCTAAGTAAATGTACAACCGTTAAAGAAATTGAGATTTTATTAAAAACTTTCTCACAAGATGAGCCAGTCAGGGTGCAGTATAGCACCGATGAAACATACAACTTTCCTCTAGTTCTTAAATGCTTCCTCCCCTATTATCATGATCCAATTCTACCTTACAAATCCGGCTAGACCAGAGAATGTACACTGGAACAGATAAGAACTGGAAACACAGGGAATCCAGGACAGATAAACCCCTCAGGACTAATAATGAGAATAGCGATACCAGGAGGGGGATGGGAAGGTGGTGGAGAAAGGAGGAACCGATCACAATGAAACGTGGATGAAGGGAGACATCGGACAGTGTAAGACATGAAAAAATAATAATTTATAATTTATCAAGGGTTCGTGAGGAAGGGTGTGTTGAGGAGGGAGGGGGAAAATGAGGAGCTGATACCAAGGGCTCAAGTAGAAAGAAAATGTTTTTGGTTTTTTTGGAAGAAAATGTTTTGAGAATGATGATGGCAACGAATGTACAAAAGTGCTTGACACAATGGATGGATGTATGAA
>NW_022103905.1:14901455-14902916 GCF_000313985.2 Echinops telfairi
TGTGAACCCTGTCACATACACCTGTATTTGTACGGGGTGTATGTGATGGGGTTGGCGCGATGATGTCATCACGCCAGGTACTCATATGTGGGTGTATACGCATGTGAGTGGACCCACCTGGAGACGGATAGAGGAGCCGTGTCTTGGTTCTTAAGAACTTGGGAAAAACATGTTTTCCGATGGTCTTAGGCGACCTCTGTGAAAGGGTCATTTAACCCCCAAAGGGGTCCCGACCCACAAATTGAGAAGCGCTGATCTTAACCAAGTATAGATGTGTGGATTATTCACTACACAGTTTCAAGACTAGCACTCACTCTGAGTACAAGGTGGATAACCCCCGTTGGAGTTGTTCACTATGGAAGTCTTCATCAACTTTCTTTTCTTTGAAATTTAAAGATTTATGGTTTATAAAAAGAACTAGACTGTCAAAACAGGCCTTGATCCATGCTTCTTAAACTCATTTATGCTTGGAAGTGACTTGTTCTCTCACCAGGAGATGTTAAAGGGGAAAGAAAAGTAGAAGGTATAAGAAAAATATCAGTATTGAAGTAGTAATGGTAAAATGACAATAACTAAAATTTATTGAGTATTTACTATGTGTCAGGCATGGTTCATTGCACTTTGCACATTACCTGTTTTACTCTTTACAGCAAACCATAGAAGTAGGTACTATTTTAATTCCATTTTATAGATATGGGAATTGAGGATCAGAAAAGTTAAATCACTGGCCCAAGATCACACCGCAATAAGTGGTGGTGATGGAAAGTGGGTAAGTTTGGCTCCTCCACTTTGTAAATTGTGATTATTGATGAAAACTTAATTTTAGGCTTTGCTAATTTAAATCTTTATTTTTCTCTTGCTAAAATCAATATTTGTTTTAATCAAACAAAGAAGTCCTTTAGGGAGAGCTTATGAAATCAAATTTAGGAATGAAGAAAAAAATTATTTTCTAAATATACTTTTCAACACAATTATAATAATTCTCCAAAATAAGCCCAACGTTTAAACCAGAAAACACCTAGTGCTACATCTACATTAAGTGCAAATGCTAAAGAGGAAGGGATGGTTTTAATGGATCAGAAAATGCTAGCCTAAAAATGTTTAAAACAGAGTCTATCAGTAGTTTACTTCAAAGATCTAAAGCAGAATGATACACAACTTTTCAGGAGGGTTCAGGCTCTGCTTCCTAGCACTTTATGGAAACTTCCGGCTTGTAGAATGAATAAACAGTAATATTGTGTAGAAATAAGGAAACATCACAGACGCACTGATAGAAGAAGAAGAAGAAAGAAAGAAATAAACATTGGGAGAAGCATTCACAAGAGCCTTCTCTACCAAAGGGAATGGTAGTAGGGCTGGGGGAATGGCTACTAAAACACACGGCCCACACAAAAAACATCTATCACCCTGCATTCAGGCTCATCGTCGAGACCCTAGAGGACAAAGTGGAATTGCCTCACA
>NW_022103905.1:14903358-14917392 GCF_000313985.2 Echinops telfairi
TGAACTTCTGACCTTGAGGTTAGCAGCCCACCAGGAAACCCACTACACTCCCAGAATTCCTTATACCACAACACAGGAGGCCTAAAATATTCCTAAAGGGGGTTATCATGCTTTGTTTATCTGACTCCTTGCTTCACAATTTCTGAATATCTGCATTTCTGTACATCCAGTATCATATTCATGTTGAAATGACTACTACCTTGCATAGGATTTTAATTTGAAAATCCAAATTCTGAAATTGTGTTTTCAAGTATAAGAAATACAACAACTATCTTTATGTATTTGTTCCCTTTGCCTGCCCCCCCCCACCCCCCACACAGTGGTATTAGAATAAATTTTTGTGAACATGAAATATTCAGAGCCACAAAGTAAAAGATTTCAAATAAAGCTGAAATACCATTTCTAATATGTAACAATATGGCCTACAAACCGCTTGCAAATAGTTTTCATCCCTTGGTGTCAATTGCCCAACAAACAAGGCAAGCACCAGCTTACTTGAGCTTACTAAGTAATCTGTAATGAGCACATGTAGTGAACACAATGTGGTAAAAAACATGAAACTGTTCACTGCAGATTAGGAAATGAGCACAAAAGCCCATGTTTGTCTTGCTTATTGGGTAATCGGCCCCTGTTTATTTGTTTAAGTCATCTGGTGAATTCTTTAAATTGTACCTGGTGTGTAGTACGGCGTATACATTTTGCATTCATGGAAGCATCTGCTGCAGCTGCTTGAGCAGAAAGGAAGGGCGGGCTCGCAGGGAGCAGGGACAAGAGTGCATTTTAAAACTTTTCTTTCTTCCTCTCCTCCTTTAGCCTAAAATTAGCTCCTGGCATATGGAATATTCAGCAGGTGGCTCAGCAGGGACAGGCTTACCGTTTCTCAGACTTGCCACTGAGAGGTGCGACATTTTGACTTGCTAAGGAACAAGATTTTTGAGGCCTTCGCTGTGTTTATGTGTAGGTGTGTGTGCACGCACGTGCATGGACGTGGTGAGGGATGTTTCCTAGAGGAAAGAGTGCAAAAGACAGAGGAATTAAATATTTATGCAGACCTATAACTAAGAAGAAAGAAATATTTAGAGAAAGGATTATATTTGTCTGTCTTACATACTGCTTAAGTTAAAGAACCAATTCAAATTGCATTATATTGGAGAACAAGGATTGCTTTTTAACATAAATATTTCTGGGAGCTGCACTTTATAAGTACTATCAGAATACTCTTTGAATAGCGTTTGAAGGCCCCAATTCAAAGTTCATTGAGATAATTTCCCCCGATTTTATGAAAAGCCGTTAATGAATCAATATTCTGTAAGCATCAACAGAGTACCATGCACACTATTCTAGCCAATAGAGCTTTAATGAAGGAAGATGGGTTCCAAATGGGAAGGACATTGAGCAAGTAAAATAAACTTGGTCAGTGAAGAAGTGTTGGCTTGATGATTAAATGAAAGGTAGAATTATTAACCGTATCTAACAGCGACCACTAATTGCTTACCGAATATCCTATTTTTTTGACATATTTGATTCATTTAGTCCCAAGAGTATCAACATGCTTAGATAAAAATTCCTATTTCCCAGTCTCTACTGCAGGTAAAACAGACAAGCATAAACCAAACCTATTGTCTTAGAATCCATTCTAACTGACGCACAGTGAGTCTATAAGTCATTGGATTCCCAAGGCTGTACATCTTTACAGAAGCAAACTGCCACATGTGTCTTCCATGTAGGACTGATGGGTTTGGAACACCAACCTTTTGGTTAACAGCCCAACAGTTAACCATTACACCACCAGTATTCCTTCACCGAAGAGTAGAGCATTCAATAAGACAAAAGCAGACATCTGTGGGTGGGATGGCCATGAAAACTCTTTAAAGTTCAGTATATTGATTAAATGTAGTGAAAATATTAATATTACAAAAACACATTGTAAATACAGTGCAATTGTGATCCAGATCCCAGCACAATTATTCAAAGAAATGGAAAAACTAGTCACCAACATTAGCTGAAAAGGAAAGAAATCCAGAATAAACAAAACACTACTAAAAAACAAAAACAAAGTGGGAGGCCTTTCACTCCCAGATTTAAAAACCTATTACATAGCCACAGTAATTAAAACAGCTGGATACTGCTATAACAATAGACATACATACCAATGGATCAGAATTGAGAATCCAGAAATACAACCAAGTATCATCCAACACTTAATCCTTGATAAAGAACTAAAACATATTAAGTGGGGAAGAGATAGCCTTTTCAATAATCCGTGCTGGAGAAATTGGATCTCCACCCACAAAAGAATGAAACAGGACCCACACTTCATACCACATACAAAAACAAACTCAAGATGAATCAAAGATCTAAATATAAACCCTAGAACCATAAAGACATCAGTGAAAATATAGAGACAAGCCTAAAACCCTAATGAGAGAATACATACACCATCAAACATAATGGAAAATACCCACACCATAGAGGACAAAAGAGAGGACTGGAACCTTCTAAATATATGATATCTATGAACATCAAAAGAGAACCCCTAGATTAGGAAAAATATTTAGTAATGATATATCAGATAAAGGGCTAATTTCAAAAACCTATAGAAAAACTACAAAACCTTAATAAGAAAAACACAAATAACTCAATAAAAAATGGACACAAGACAGAAATAGACAATTTACCAAAGGTGACATCCAGGTGGCCAACAATCATATGAAAAAATATGTGTGTTTATTGGCCATAAGAGAAATACAAATTAAAACAACAATGAGCTACTACCTCACACTGACACACTTAGCAAAAGCAATTTTTTTAAAACAGAAAAAACAAACAAACGCTGGAGAGGACGTGGAGCGATTGGAATGCTCGTACATTGCCAGTGGGGTTGTAGATTGCACAACCGCTGTGGAAATCAGCCTGGCACTTCCTTAAATGAAAATACAATACCTTACGATCCTGCAATCTCTCTACTTGGTATAGATCCTAAAGAAATGAAGAGCAAAACACAAACAGGAAGAGCCACATGCACACCTATGTTTATTGCAGCAATTTCTATAATAGCAAAAGAGACACAATCCAAAACCCCAACTTCAGAGGACCAGATAAACAAACTCTGGTATATTCATACAATGGAATGTTCTGCACCATTAAAAAGCACTGACGAGACCTAAGACGTAGACACAGTTGGACAACATGATGCTCAGCAAAGTTAGTCAATCTTATAAAGAGAGTCTATCACACCATGACTATGAAGGGGGGAAAAAAGAAAAAATGGCTTTCACACTAAAGGATGAGACTTTAAAGACGACGAGGAGGCTCTTTAAGGGAGGGGACCAGAAAGCAAGAAAGAGGAAGAGGGAGGAGAGAAACAGAGAACGAAAGAGAAGCACTGTTGCAGGGAGTCGGGGGCCTATGGCGATTTCAGGAGATGGGCTGTGCAGGGACACACAGTGCCTTTCTTCGTATGTGTCACATTCCACAAACAAAAGGGAAATATTATATGAATAAGGAATTAAAGGTAACATGAGCGAGCAAAGGGTTACAGCCTTCAGGACCCTATAGATCAGCAGTTCTCAACCTGTGGGTCGCGAGCCCTTTGGGGGTCGAATAACCCTGTCACAGGGGTCACCCAATTCATAACAGTCACAAAATTATAGTTAGGAAGTGGTAATGAAAATCACTGTATGGTTGGGGGTCACCACCACATGCGGCACTGTACGAAAGGGTCGCGGCATGAGGAAGGTTGAGAACCACTGCTCTAGATGCCGTCCCTGTTACAATCAGGCATTGGTATGATTGGCAAAAAAGTAAAAAAGTAAAACGGGATTCTTGAGTGACAATACAGCAAACAAACAAAAAGGACAGTGCATTGAGTCAACAGAGTGGGAGCACTTTTCCTTGGCACGCCTTCTCCCTGCCTGGAATGTGATGGTTGGAGCACGGCAGCGAGATGTGACCACACCTCACTCGGAAACAGAGGCTCTCTACTAAGGATGATCGGACAAAATAATATGAACTATTATTGATCATTAGGTAGTCAAAATACTGGCCCTGAGTAGCCAAATACTAGGGATTTATTTTGACAGAAAAATAACAGGTTGTCTTGTTTAAGCTACTGTTAATTCTCTTATTTGCCATCAAAACAATATTTAGGAGACACTGAGCTTCTGTTAAGGCTGATGGAAGAATTCAGGAATGGTTAGTGGTGATGTTGGCGCAACATAATGTACTAGTTAACGTCGCTGAGCTATCCATGTGAAGATTGTAGACATAGTGGTTTAGGCCCTATTTATTGATCACGATTAAAAACAAACCAAAACTATTTCAAATGGGTACTCGATGATAGAGAAACAAGTTGCTTGGGGATCTTGGGTCATAGGAAAACGTCTAGCTTTGGCTGAATTGCATTAGGTGTTAGAAACACGAACTAAAGATATAGATTTGGGATTGAGTCACACAAGAGGTGTACAGTTTATCATCTTCAGAGAGTGATTCTCAATTTTCTTCAGATCGTGGCTATGGTAATGACTTTCTATCTTCTATTTCTGAGCACTTAATTTGTACTTGACCTTGAGTGCAATAAAGGCAGTTGTGCATAGTAGTGCAGGACAGTAAAAAGGAGCATGTAAGCTCAAACCATGAAAAATGATCATAATAGACAGTGGGAAAATTATGATTCCTCTGTGCCCTTTGACAATGTTGTGAAAATATTAAAATCTTCCTGTTAGTTATAAAGATAGGGATAAATGACAAAAATAGTAAAGCTATTACTTATTTCATATTATGAAATTTTAGGCATTAGAAATACTAAGAAGGAAAGTGTTTTATATCTTTGTAAAAGTATCGAGAGTAGTTTCAACAGCGCTTGCCTTCTTCTCATTGTGTAATTAACTATACAGAGTGAGGATCTTCTGTAGGCCTGGGTGAACTGTCATATTCCTTCCTAAGTTATGATCACGACATTTTATCCTTCAGCCATTCGCGTCATGAAAAATCTCTGCGAAATTGTACGAGCCTCCAATAAAATGATTTTTTTAAAAAAGAAATATCTCTGAGCGTTCCTTTATTGTGAAGTTGGGTTCTTTTGGGTGCCAGCCTCATTTCTTATGGGACATCTTCATCCTCTCTGCCATAGCCACTTTCATCTTTTATATCAATAACTTTGTCTTCAGTGAGTTTCTCTGTCTGCATATCTAAGTCTCTTGAATGGCCAGTGTCAGCTATTTCTTCTATATGGTCTATAAATCTCCACTTATGTTCAATTTAAAATTTACTTTTCATTTCTTTGCTACACTTTCATGTTGGTTGGCCAATTCCCTCTTTTGACTATCCATTTTGGTAAAATGTCAGGTAGGTTTATCATAAGAAGACACGATAGCAACACTACTATACACTGTCTGTGCAGGATCTAGATAATAAATATATGAGGACCAATCACTGGTATAGTTTAAAAGAAGTGGTGTGATTATTTCTTGGTTACTGATCATGATGTCACTTACATGTTGATTTATAGACTGAAGAACTAGCAGTAATTGATGTGATGACCAAGTTGAAATGAACTATGATAATTGAATTTGAATCAGGATGTTGACGTGTTGGGTTATAGACATATCATATCTAACATATTGTAGGTTTGAAAAGGGAGAAAAGGAGGGGGGATGAGGGAAATGAGCTGATTTCAAGGGCTCAAGTAGAAAGAAAATGTTTTGAAAATGATGATGGTAACATATGTACAAATGTGCTTGACACAATGGATGGATATATGGATTGTGATAAAAGCTGTAAGAGGCCCCAATAAAATGATTTATAAAGGAACTATGTAAATAAAGTGAGTTTCATAAAGTTCTTATTTATCTATGCATATAAAACTTATATTTACACTTAACTTAGTACATATACTGTATTGTAGTATATAAGTGTGCAATAGCATTATGAAAAAGTTGGAAATATTGTGAGAATTACCAAAATGTGACACAGAGATAAAGTGAGCCCATACTGTTAGAAACAATGGTGCCAATGGGTTTCCTTGATAAAGGGTTGTCACAAAACTTTCATTTGTGTAAAACAAATCAAAACACGGTATTACAAAGCTCAGTAAGGTGAAGTACAATCAGATGAGGTAAGCCTCTATTGAATTACACCTGGCTGTTGTTTGTGGCTACGGGGTTGACTCTGACTCACGTGGGTAGAACTGCTCCACATGACTTCTACAGCTGAGACCTCGAGAAAGCAAATCACAAAGCATGTCTTCTGAAGTGCCGCTGTGTGGCAGTCACCTAATCTGGTGTCAATTTAAGGATGAAGAGTGTAGGAGTGGAGTCTAGGCTGTCAATCTGGAGATAGCTAATGAGACTTCTGTGTGGGCATGACCTTCTCCTGAGAATTCTGGGAAATCTGGGACTTCCTTCTTGGGGGCGGAAGACACCTCCTCTCCCTGCTACTCCCTGGGAGACATTGCAGAAGACAAGCCACATGGACACAACCAGACCTCGGAAGCTAGAGAAGCCACAGAGAGACCCCTGCCAGCACTGAGATGCTTACAACCCCACTGGACCCAAAGACTTTCTACCTACTGGCTTGTGACAGTCCTGCATTTGGCTTCATTGCATGTGTTGTGTGAGTCTGAAGAGGACTTTATAGATTGGCATTGGACATATGGGCTAATATCGGACTTATGGACTTGATCTGGACTGGGCTGGGATGTTTTCTCAATGTTCAGTTGTTCCTGTATATAAATCTCTTTCTTATACACATAGGTGTATCAATGGATTTGTTTCTCTAGTCTAACACTCTCTGACTGGAGTCTAAACACCATCTTTCAGGTAGTATTCAAGCACTTAACCATCTGCGTCCCCTGCAAACCTTAACTAAATCATGATAAACCAAATTCATGCATGTCGGAACCATGCAAAGTGAGGTCTATCTGTGTGTGATTAGAACTGGTGAGCAAAACCTAGACATGTCCATGTGTTAATCTGGGTTCTCTAGAGAAGCAAAACTCCTGGGGCAAAAAATATGTATATATAATATATATGTTACATATTATATATAAATGTATACATATGTTTATATTTTTACATATTTATATTGAGAAGATGGCTCACATGGTTGTAGACGTGAGTAAGTCCAACTGGTTCAAGTCTGTGGGTCAGATGCAAGCCAGAAACATTTTCTGACTTGGATAGCTGTTGAGGCTGATGAACCAGGGAAGAGGAAGATGAAACAGGAACCAGGAAGACCACAGGCAGGTAGAGGCAGAGACAGATGATTTCAAGGTCAGTAGGGCAGGCTTGTGCTGCAATAGGGCAGGTTGCTGATAGCTCCCAGGGTTGACAGGCAATATGGTGGGCCGTTGGCTCAAAACCAGAAGTTGATGTAATAGATGCAAGATCCACACCAGCAAAAAGGGAGAGAAAAGTCTTCCCTCAGAATCTACTTAATTAGACATAGGCCACAACCCTGAGGGAACTGCCTTTCAATTGCACCAGGGCTATAACTTGAGCAAGGAGTCTGTACTCCTCCGTGATCCTCTTACAACTGCCTTGCTGCCCAGGGCACATTCCATCGTGAAGCTGTTTATATTACATTAGGTCAGATTATGGGGGCTACCAAGAGTTCTGGCCGAGTCAAGTTGACACAAAATCTATCGCACAAAATCTACAGTCATGCTCTCCCTTTCACACATCCTCTTTCTCCTTAATTTTTTCAGGCACTTAATTGTCTTGCCTCCAGACAGTGACAAGGGTAGTATAAACTGTAACCTAGCTGAGCCAGTTTGTCTACTAATGGTTGTAGTTAAATACATTGACTAAATTAGGAGAGTGAGGATGTTACAGTTATCCCCCATCATCTATTTTTCTTCCTTTTATCCTAAAATCATGAACTACAGAATTAGCACTGCTTTACTGGCTGTCGTAAAGTATTCCCAGTATAATAAATCCTCTGTTGTGCAATATTCTACAAGGTCGAATCTTTCATTGATTCAGTCTTTGGATAAATAGGTGTCCAGGCACTGTACAAGGTGTGTGGAATAGAGGGCATCAGTGAACAAAACAGGCAATGAAACTTCCTCTGTAATGCTTACATTTTAGTTGATAATTGGGAGAGGGGAGGTCAATTAAGGCATTAACCATGAAGTTTACAACAATATGCAAAGCAGTATTATCATACAGTTAATAATGAGAAAGCTAGACGTTTAAGTACACACTTTAAAAAAATGTTAGCAACTTTTTTCAGATGATCAAAATAAATATCACCAATGAGCAGCAGCTGGGCATCAATCCTGTACCTGAAAGAAGAACACAACATGTTCTCGTAGCATTCTGACCAGCTTTGCATAACTTGAATCTAATCATGAGGAAACACAAGACAAATCTAAAACGGTGAACTTCCTTTTTAAAAAGGACTGGATTTATGACAAGCAAACAGATCCTGAGCTCTTCCCACCTGGAGCAGAGCAGACTAAATCCAAAAGAAAACTCAAAGAAGCAATTAGTTCAAGGACTAACAGCTCACACGAACCACAGCCTCCGCTAAGCTGAGACCAGAACTGTGGTGTCTGGTCACCACTACTGACCACGACCACAGTAGAAGACCCCAGAGAGACTGGCTTGAAAAAAAAAAAAAGTAGACCAAAATTCGAAGCTAAAAACCAAAAAAGACATCAGACTTACTTTTCAGAAGGAGACTAAAGGAACCTCTAAGAAATCCTCTGACTTGTGGCTAACAACCCTCCTGAGGACACCTTCCAGACAAACAATAGACGGGACTGGAAAACAACGGGAGAATGTGCTCCTCAAAGCAATCAGCATACAAGACGAGAAGAACAACATTGGCCCTAACCAACGACGAGAAGACAGGGAGGGACCAGCAAACAGAGGACTGGAAACAGAAAACCCAGAGAGGAAATAGAGTTCTGGTATATTGCGGGCCTTATAGCCAAGGTTACAGACCAATGTGTGCATGAGCGATTGATTATGAAAGCGAATTCGCTCTGTAAACTTTCACCCAACGTACAGTAAAGCATTAAATACCCACACCCAGAGAAAGTAAGAAAGGTTGTCAACTATTCACTCATTGCTGGTGGGAATGCAAAATAGCACTGCCACTGTGAAAATGAGTTTGGCAAGCCCTCAAAAAATGAACATATAATCCAACAATTTAAACCTTCAGAATATACCCAAGAAAGCAACAATGCAAACAGACCAATGTTCACTGAAGCATTGTTCGCGAGAGTCAAAAGGTAGAAACAATTTAACGTTCATCAGCAGATGAGTGCATAAGCAAACTGTGGAACACGAGTAATATCTAGTCTGCCATAAAGGAAACGGAAATCCTGATGTACGCCACGAAGTGAATAATCCTGGAAAACGTTATGCTGAATGAAATAAGTCAGTCACAAAAGAACAGATGGCGTATGACTTCACTACCCTGAAAGACTCAGACTGGGCAAGTGCCTAGAGATCACAAGGAGCCCTGGTTGCCCAGCGGTTCAGCATTCTGTGGCTAACTGATTTCGGTCTAGAAAATCCCATGGGCAATTGTACTCTCTCCTCCAGGTCAGTCTAAGTAGTAATCAACAAGCAGAGATCAACAAAGCACACAGCAACCTAGAGATCCCAGTTTAATGGTGCTTACCAGTGGTTACATGCTTTCGTCGTGGGAAGGTGATGTCATTGTTTAGGAAGCACTGAGTTTCTGTATAGGGTGATGGGAAATGTGTCAACAGGTATTGGTAATGGCTGCGCAGCATGATCTCGCTGAATCATACATATGAAAAATGTTGAATTAGCAAATGTGCTACCTATATTTTTACAACAATAATATATTTTTTAAATGCCAATGTCGCAAATGCTGAGACTTAAAAAACATTTTTTTTACACATTTGAAGGCTCTCTATTGCCAAGAATTCCGTTTTCCCAAAGGTCAATTTTTCATATTGCTGTATCTGTAGCAAATTTCAATTTTAGGTTTATTTATAAACTATTCTCTTCTTAAGCATTCGGCTTGATACTGTTTTGGCCATTGCCTTAACTTGAGCTATCTAGAAAACAGAGTCTGAGCAAACAGAAGAACCAGCACTTTAATAGGATGCACAATGTCCGGGTATTGAAGGTGAAAAAGATAGGGAAAAGAGGGAAATTAACTTAAGTACATCACTGAGCTGCCACAGCGTAATGAAGAGACACAGAAGAGTAACTCTGGGAAACCGAACCTGGGGCAATCCTTGAGTATAAATGCTTATTTTATTAAATACTTTTTTATTCCCTGGCTTTCCTATGCAATTGTGGCTCAGTATTAGAACATTTCTGAGAATAATAATTAAAACAACAACAAAAGCCCATTTGCTGTGAAGACAATTATGGCTCATGGCAACCTCTTAATGTGTCACAGTAGAACTGTGCTCCATATCGTTTTGATGGATTTTTTTTTCCAAGTATATCACCAGACTTTTCTTCCAAGATTCCTCGGGGTAAACTAGAATCTCTTACTTTTTAGTCAGCCTCTGAGCATACACTTATCATTTGCAATAATCAGGATCTTGTCTGAAAAGAATGCTGGCGTTCACTGGGTTGTTTATGGAGGAGTCCTTTGAAACTCAAACAATTACCTACCTCCCCTTTTTACTGAGAGGAGCTGAATGTGCGGTTGACATTTCATTTCTACTGAGGAGCAAAGCAACGCTACCATCTGTTTGGAAGTATATCTTAGCGCTTGTGCTCTACATATGAATGAAATCATACTCTTGACTCTGAGTTAAGCCTTCTTGGTATTTACCTTGAAGAGAATGATTACATAATCGTATATTCAAATGCATATTCTTCTATTCAAATGAAAGTTTTAAACCATTTCAAAGTCAAATAGAAAAAATCTGTAGGTATGATATGGTTTGGGAGATGCCTTGATCCCATTTTCCTTGGCTGGTTTAAAGGCCAGTTCTAAGGCGCTCGAGTGGCATTGTGCACTAGGGAGGGGGCTGTTCCCCACAGGTCAGCGGTTGTTCTGTAGGGAGAAAGATGAGATGGTCAGCTCCTGTGAAGAGCTGCATCCTCTGAAACCCTACATAGCTTCGCTACGAGTCAAGGTCAACTTGACAGTGGGTTGGGTTTGGAGTCTAAGAAACTGAGAGTCATGGATAGCTTGCCCAGGAGTTACAAGACTTCCAGTTGGTGCTTAGGGGGAACCAAGGAACGTTTTGATTTAAGAGTGCAGTGTGGCTATGTACTTTAGCTTGATTGCTTTGGACTCAGAATAGAAGATAGATTTGAAGCAGCTAAAGCTTAATTCATAATATCTCTGCGGTATTTCAAGAAAGAAATGACAAAAGGCGGTGATGAGGTCCCTGTGAGACAGAAAAGACTTGACGACAATGGTTTTAGTGAAAACCTCCCTACGGGGAATAAACAAAAGGTGTGGGTTTCCATTTCCCTAGTGAAGGAGGATGGCCCTCCAAAAGATGGATCGACACAATGGCTGCGACCCTGAGCTGCAGCATAGGAACAGTTGTGAGGATAGTACAGCCCTGGGCAGACTTACGTTCTGTTGTACATAGGGTCACTCGTCACAACAGCAACAGCAATTTGTGTTTCTGGGGAGGGAATAGGAGAGGAAGAGCAAGTTTCAAGATTCATTTAAGTACATATTTCGTTTGGGTTGTCTGCCAGATGGATCCTCTATGGGGCACAGAGATGCTCAACAGATTGGCAGCTATGCAAATATGGGAGTCAAGGGATAATTGTGAGTTGCAGATAAAGATTTAGGACTAGTCAGGGTAAACTCACCCAGGGGAATACATGGAGGAAGAAGAGCAATGAGCAGAAGCTGAAATTAGGAGAGCCATCATGTATACATAGTGAGGCACGAGACACCGATAAACATGACAAACTCAGTCACTGAGCCCATTCTGATTCATAGCAACCCTATAGGGTAAAGATGCACCTGACGCAAGCCAGGTATTTTCAATTGGCTCATACGCATGAGAAAGTTGGATGTTTTATAAGGAATTCTGAAGAAGAATCAATGCATTTAAATTATGGACTGCCAAAAGGACAGATTTGTCTTGGAAGAAGTACAGCCAGAATGCTCCTTAAAAGCAAACATGGCGAGACTTTGTCTCACGTGTTTGGACATGTTATCTGGAGAGACCAGTTCTTGGAAAAGGACATCATGCTTGGTAAAGTGGAGGGGCAACAAACAAGAGGGTTACCTTAGGCAAGATGAATGGACACAGGGGCTGCAACAATGGGCCAACCTGAGAACAATTGCGAGGCTGGTGCAGGACCAGGCTGCTGTACATGGGGTCACTATGAATTGGAACCAACTCAGCAGCATCTAGCAACAGGACAGATGCTGGCACTACATGAATACCAGTTCCTCTCCCTTCTTAAAACACTTATGGATTAACCACTCCTTTAGACCAGGCACAGTGCTAGGCATTAGAGAAACAAAAATTGGCAAGATTCGATTCTTTCCCTCAAAGAGCTAGCTCCCTTGCCAGGAGGATGCCAGGGTGGGGACTGATGCAAATGGACTTATCACTCTTTGCTAACTCCTATTCCCAGGGAGAAGTAGGGCATGATTCAATTCTATCACTTCTTAAAAATGGGTACATTTTTCTAAGTATTATAATTACCTTATATAGTGTGGATTATTGATGAACTTTATGTATAGACATTTTCAGGGTTTAACCATATGTTTTCTTTTTAAAAGACTCATCAGATCTCTTAAAGCAATGGATCAGAGAGGCTTACTTTCAGTTCTAAGAACATTCCAAGTTTTTCCTTCTTCAAGGCTTTGTTAAAGTCCTTCTCTGTGTCTGGAATGATCTTTTTATGGTCCTTCAGCCCCGCTGGCACGAGGCCAACACAACTATCCTATCTAAACGGACAATGTCATCATGATCTATCATCATAAGACATGTCTTTTTTGGTGGTGTTTAACACAATTAGTGGCCATTCCAGTTTCTTGTTCTCATTTTGTCTCCCTCACTAGACAGAGTCAAAACCTTGTCTCTCTTGTTCACAGTGTCTAGCAGAGTGCCTGCCATGTAATAGTGGCTGGGTAAGTATTGATCAAATGACAGTTTAAGTAATGAGGAAGCAAGTAAAAGAGAGGAGAGAGAATATCCCAGATACGTTGTTCCCTTCTGAGCTCCTTCAAGAACTGCTATCTAGGCCAGTAGTCTCCAAAACTCTTTACTTCTATACTTCCAAAAACAATATTTATAATATTTCTATTGTTGCTTTGTCGTGCTTGGTCTTGTGTTTGTGCATACTGTTGCCACAGTGTGTCTGTACAGATGGGATAGGCGGGATAAACAAGCTGGAAGAGAGAACAATGGGATGACAGTTCTGGGGGGACATCGGAGAGGTGGAAGCAGGGGAAAGGAAGTGGGTGTTAACAAACCCAGGGACAAGGGAACAACAAGTGACCGAAAATCGATGACGAGGAGGGTGTAGGTGGCCTGGTAGAGCATGATCAAGTGCAATGTAACTGAGAGGAATTACTGAAACACAAACGCAAGATGAACATGATAGTGGGACAAGAGGAAAATAAAATGAAATAGAGGAAAGAACTAGGAGGCAAATGGCATTTATAGCGATCTAAATACAAGCATGTACATATGTGAATATATATATGATGATGGGGAAATAGATCTATAGGTTTAGTATTAAGGAAGCAGATGGACATTGGGCCTCCACTCAAGTACTCCCTCAACACAAGAACACTTTGTTCTAATAATCCTTCACTCTGAGATGCTCACCTTCCCCGACACGATCACTGAAGACAAAGTAGGTACATAAGAAGAAAGCTGATGGTGCCGGCTATCAAAAGATATAGTGTCTGGGGTCTTACAGGCTTGAAGATAAATAAGTGGGCATCTAGCTGAGAAACAACAAAGCCCACATGGAAGAAGCACATCAGCCTGTGTGATTGAGGTAGTTAGTTTATTGTGCCAACCTGGCCGATAAACACATGTGGGGTTAATTGAAGGACGGAAGGATAAATGGCTCAGTAAGCCTCGTCTTTCTAGTTCTC
>NW_022103905.1:14918511-14926006 GCF_000313985.2 Echinops telfairi
ATTAAAAAAACCTTTATCTTGTAGAGTGTTTTAATTTCACAAATGTTGATGACCAATATATGAAATAAGGTGCAGGAGATGGATAAAAGAAACTTACAGATCAAGATGTATACCTTTTATTTGAAGTGGTACAATAGTAAATCTAAGTCAAGTGTAAAAATTAAGACATTTGTATGTTTGCATAGTTTCTATATTATATATGATGTGGCATATTAACCTAAATAGAGTAGGAATGTATGTATTGTGATCCTTAAAGCAATCACTATTTTAAAATATACAAAGATATAGGGCAACTAAAATAAATTAATAAAAAAGCTTTTAAGAAATTCAGAAAAGAGACGTAAACACGGGACAGAGTACCGTATACTAGAGGAGGCAAAAATAAAAGAAACAAAATCCAATTGTACCAAAAATTCGATGGTAATGATACAATTCAAATAATGCCTATAAATGAAGCAATATTGTTAGGATTTTTCTAATTTTGATCATACATTATGGTTGTATAGGCTGAGTTCACTAGAGAAGTAAAACCAGTGGTTTTATATCGAAGAACATAGTTCAGACAGTTGCAAAGGCAGTTAAGGGTGGTCTTGTTGAAGTCTGCAGTTCAGATGTTGAGCTGAGGCTTTTCCTGACATGAGTAGTTTCTGGGACTAATGAACAAGGAAGCAAGAAGACCACAGGCTGATGGAGACCAAAGCAGGTGAATCCAAGGTCTGGCTCCAAGCTTTTCCGGACTCACATCATTGCTGGGGCTGAAGAACCAGGAAGCGGGAAGACAAGCAAGCAGCAAGTCAGGCGTGTGACTGCAGACCCAAATGAATCCAAGGTCAGCAGGCAATATGCCAGGTCACTGGTATCTCCCAGGGTCAAGTGCAGTAGCAGCAGCATCTTTAAGCCAGATGCAGGATCCAGACCAGCAAGAAGAGGGCTTTCGCTGACTTCAACTTATATCGGAGTAGGCCACATCCCTGATGAAACTTCCTTCCAATTGCATTAGGGCTGTGACCTGATTTAGGGGCTACCACTCCACCCTGATCTTCCCACAACTGCTTGACTGCTCACAACAGCCAAACTGAGAATCATGCCCCAGCCACATTCACACAAAACCTAACTATCACAGTGGTTATGTAAGTCGTTATCATAGGGGAGAGTTGGATGATGGTACATAGAAATTCTCTGTACTATTTTTGCAACTCCTTATGATAGGAACTTTGGCAGTAGAGTTGTTGAACTGCTCAGCTGCCAATAGAAGTCAATGGATCAAACCTCCCAGCCCATCTGTAGAACAATGTGGCGATCACCTTCCAGAAAGAGTTACAGCCATAGACACCCTATGATGCTGTTCTACTTTGTCCTAGAGAGTCACTACATGTGAAATTCGACTTTATGGTAATGGGTTTACTAGTCTTTGGCCTTATCTTTTAAAGTATATAAAAATAATTTTTAAAAATATTAGTGATCCAAACACTACATTGAAATTTCAAAGACTGGTTATAAAAAGAAATACATAGTTACCTATAAGAAGTGCCCAGTGGCACAGTGGTTATGCATTGAGCTGCTAAACCAAAGGCCAGCAGTTTGAAACCACCAGCCACTCCTTGGGAGAAAAGAGGAGGCTTTCTAGTCTTGGAAATCCACAGGGACAGTTTTACCCTGTCCTATCGGGTCACTATGAGCCAGCATCAACTCAATGGGAGTGAATTTTTGAGATAAAAGTTAAATATTTTACATATGAGGACTTGGACAGATTACAAGTTAGTGTGAGGAAAATAAGGAGGTCTCTTCTCTAAACAAGAAACCTATGAAAGTAAGAGCCAAACAGACTAAATTATTCTGTAGTGGAAGTCACCATAATGGATACCTCTGGGTAGGAGAAGGAGCTTGATTAGATAGGTCATGCATGGGAAACTTCTGGTTCTACACTTTGACATAAGTAGCAGTTTGATTTGAGTGCATTGTGTGGTATGGATGTTATACCTAAATAAAAGCATTAAAAGACAGTATAAAAAAGGTCTTCTTTAATAGTTTTATCTATTTCTCTTTCTGCCCCTTAGATTCCATTCTGTTTCAATACTATTTCCCTACAGAACATTGTTCTAATGGTTATGTTTCAATAGGCTTACATTTAAAATTTTAAAACATCTTCTTACACTTCCATGTGACAGAACATAGGCAGACTTTCAAGCGTAGATAACTTGTACTGAAGAATTCATAATGAAGCGGAGAATCTGGAAAGTCCTGTTTGAAGACAATGGACCATAACGTTTCTTTGGCATTTACTATCGTAACTGCTAACTACCTTTTTACATGATGTGGTTAGTTGCTATTAACTTAATTACAACTCGTGGCAACCATGTATGCGCAGAATACAACTGCTCTGTGGGGTTTCACAAGCAGATCACCAGGCTGACCTTTCAAGGGTGAGATTCAACTGTCAATCTTTCACTTCATAGTCAAGCGCTTAAGTGTTTGCATTACCCAGGGACTCCTACCTTTGAACCTTTCTAAGTCTTATTCTACTAGATGGTTATTTCCTTAGAGGTGCATCTCAGGTTTTCCAGAGCACACAGCAGGTGGCTCGTTATTCATTTTCTCATGCATTCATCCAACAAAGATTTCTTCAGCATTTGTGTATTAGCCACTTTCTAGGCTCTGGGCATTTAGTGATGGGTAGGGGCAGGGCTCAAAAACTCTCTGTTGATGATTGATTGATAATGACTAGCTACATTTCAGAAAGAGTGCACTGTACCTCTCTTTTCCCCTGAACTCCAAGTACAGGCACACTACAGGCCTTCTTAACCCAGTGGTAAAAATGGGGAACCAAGACCTGGAGATTAATTCATGGACTCACCAGGGCTGTGCACTTCGTCATGAGTGGCGTGAGGACTAAGGCCCTTGCAAGTTCTTTCTTGGACTAAGTTTCTGGGGGAGTTCATTCAGATTGACTGGGGTTCATATTTCATTTAAATACTCTCCTTTCACTTCTGCTAGAACCACCTTCTCTGACTCATATTTCAGGACCTGCAGTCTGAATTGGTTGACTTCCACTTCAGACACTGTCAAGATAAATTAGACACCCAAGGGTCTATGACACCATCTGAGCCAGCACTGCTATTCATAGAAAAATATAAAAAGCCGTTTCATATTGCAATGTGCTCTACCCCCTGTTTTTGGAGAAGGTATTTTCTATGAAGAATAAGAGTGGGAATAATAGACTTGGACTAATTTTGAAATGTAAAGAAAAATGTGCATTTTATTTTATTATATAGCTTCAGACAAGTATAGCCAGGACAGTAGGTAGCAGTAAATATTTTTATCGCTTGACAAACCATTCTGCTGAATAAGATCTGACAGGTTCCTGACTGTGAGCAGAGATAGGGAAACAACTCTGATGATACATAAACTCGCATCAGATACAGGCTCCATTTTTGCTGTAATCATCCATCCATAGACTAGTCTGCTCAGCTGACAAGGCATGTTATTAATAAAGCGTATTGTACCACAAGTGCATTGCCCTACATGGTGTTTATCTTGTTGGAAACTGTAATTGTCTGAAACAATGGCCTCTGTGAAAAAATGTGATATGTTATGAGCTGTGTAAAGAGCAAAATAATTTATACTAATAATGGTGGTTATTTGTGAAGGATTAAAACACAGGTTATGCTGCAGAGTACTAATGACTAGGCATTGCTTTTACATTTTATTTCCAGTCTGGCCCCTATCAGTGAACCTTGAATCTCAAGCCAAGTTTTGTGGAGACCAAGTTCCTATACCATAGTGTAAGCTCTGTGAAGCTCTGGCTCCTTCGCCAACATCTCCCAAGCATCTGTCTAACACAGTACTTAGCAGATGATCAACATTCATTGTTTGTTAGGTGAATAAATAGTATATTAGGAAAGAAATAGAATAAGATCCGAATGCAAGGCAAGCCATTACCAGAGTTACAGGATAAACTCTCCCTGCCGTTGAGCCAATTCTGACTCCTAGTGACCCTATAGGACAGAGGAGAGCTTCCCATGTGGGTTCTTTAGGTTGTAAATCTTTATGGGAGCAGAACATCTCATCGTTCTCCTGTGGCTGGTGATTTTAAAATGCTGACCTTGTTAGCAAGGCGTAATCCACAATGCCACCAGAGCTCCTGTTGCTCCTCAGAGTGGGATCCAGTCTCCAGGGGACTGAGACCAGCCAGTGGGGAGGAAGGTCAGGGACCACTGTGAAGTACTAGGACAAGAGCAAGGACAAGGATATCTTAGCTGGACCAGGGGAGAGCTAATATCTTGAAATGGAAGTGAACTTCTCCACTGGGATAGTACAGAAAGAAAATGGATTAAGATAGTACGCTCTAATCTACAGGTAATGAGGACAAAAAGATGCAGACACATTCAGAGGTAGAGAAAATAAAGAAATATTTTAAAGTGAATAAAAGAGCAAAAGGGGAATTTATTGAAGTTTAAACTACAGCCACCATTCCTCACTTCTTTCTGGCAAATTTTGGATGTTTGGATTATATCTCCCTCCATGCTTATAGAAGGCGATTTCTCTTCCCAAGATAAAGGATGAATTATGATCAGTCTTGTTGCCCTCATAAATAATTAGAGTAAGATAAATGTACAATACAATTCTGACCAATAGGACCAAATTTCTAGAGAAATTGTGCTAGAGGCCTCTGGGCATGGGCCTTTTAGAGTGAGAAAGAATCTGGGAACACCAAGGTCAGCTGGCATAATTGAGTTCACAAAGACAATGTTCTACAGTCTACTTTGGTTAGTAATGGTGGGTCTTAAAAACTCATGAATGGGCATCTAAAGTACAACTATGGTAAAAATGGAAGACCTCTGGGAAAAATTAGTCTAATGTCCAATGGACTAGTGGCTCACTTGAATCTCAGTCTCCATGACCCTGGGCCAAGAGACCTAGATTGTGTCTGGCTACTACTCCCAACTGCTCTGAAAGGGATCATATTAGAAGTTCCTGGATACAGTGGGGGGAAATGTGAAACAAAACTCAAAATCATGAGAGAGACAGACTTGCTGGTTGAATGGAAACTGGTAGAGCACTGAGTTACCCTTCAGATCTGAAAATTAACACACACCCATGACTCCATTTTCAAGAACAGCCAGGCCTGTAACTCAAAATAACCAAGCTCACTCTCCTCGGGCCAATTCTGACTCATTGGGCCCCTACACATCAGGGTAGAACTGCCCCTCTTAGTTTCCAAAACCGTAACTCTTTATGGGAGTAGAAAGCCTCGCCTATCTCCCAAGACAGCTCTCTTAGGGAATCAATAGTGAGACATGGACACCTTAGAATAATCAATCATTTGAAATCAAACAGGCAGCATTTACCCAAGGACAACGTTCAGAAAGGTTAGTAATGGAAATGGGAAATGCGGGGAGGAAGGAGGACCATTATATTACATTGAGAGGACTGGTGGGAATGAGATGGAAAGAAATGTGTATGTGCTGTCAGATGTAAAACTAATGATCTGCTCTATAAATCTTCACCTAATTCCCAGAAAGAGCAGGGAGGGTAAAGTAGGTCGGTAGGATAGGGTAGAGGAGAGCAGAGAGGGCAGAGAAAAGCATGGGAGGCAACATACCTCTTCTTTGCTGGATGCTTCTGATTATATTTGATGCCAAGAAATGCTGAGGCCAAGAAGGGGGATGACAGGAAATGTGGCTCTCATGCTGAGGATGGCAGAGCGAGAAGTCCGCTTGGGTCTCTGACAACACCCTTGGGCTCCGCAGTTAATAAGCCCTGGAACCACCTTCCTCCGCCCTTATTTCTTGAGAAAAGAAATTCCTTGTTTTTGAAGAAGCAACCTCTATTAGGGTTTTCTGTTGCTTCCACTGGTGCTGATACCTTGATGTTTTGTCATCAAATAGGTGAGAACATGTGTTAGGATATTATGATGTGGAATGTAAGCTTTACAAAGTCTGAAATAGGATTTCCGCTTTCACCTCTAGCCTCCCCACTTTCTTGTGTCCTATCACCCCCACCCTCTTCTGTAGCCCTCCCCCTCCCCCTGAGTGAGCTGAGGCTCCTGGGACAAGGGCTAGGAGACACTGGACTTGACTCAGAAGGACCTCCCTCTTCTCACAACTTAGTCTTTGTTCTTGGCTCCCTCCACCCCACCCCCACCCCCGCACGGGGCATGTCTCTCTCAGGAGGCCCCTCAATCACTCCAATAAACAGGGTTCTGGAATGCTGTCCCATCAAATGCATAGGCAGACCCGGCCCGGGCATGTCTGAAGCCTCAAGCCACAATGTCAGCGCTAATAAGGAGGCCCAACCACAGTACCATTTTGTCTGTGTAGCTAGCAATGGTCAGAGGTCCTTGTGTGGGGATACAGAAGGAAATGGCCAAGACTTAGGGGGGTGGGCAGTAGCAGCGGCATAGGAAGATAGATGGCAGTGTCTGCAGGAGTTAGCATAGCTCCGATCCAGAACTTTGCACACCCAGGGTTAATTTAACTGAGATGGCTGGCCTGTGAACTGAAGGTCAAATAGCTTCCTGTTATGAAGCTTCCACTCAGTGTCTTTCACCTGCTACCACCTTCTCCAAATCGAAACCTTCAGTAGTTTCACCTCCGGGAGCTAAGTTTATTTTTAGACCACCGTGAGATGGGGAATCGGGAAGCACAGTTTTATTTAATTTGCCAGAAAGAAATGCTCACACGAAGAGATGATCTGACTTGGCCAAGGCCCTAGAGGGTGTCCGTGGCAGAGCTAGGATGGCCCCAGGGGCTCTCAAGCCATTGTTCTGATGTCCCTGTATGTAATTGTTTTGATAGCGATTTCCCTCCTGGTTCTCTCTCCTTCGCTTGCTAATCACGCATGTCAATCACATTCAGGAATACTACAGGCCTAAGGGTCAGCCACGGTCTCAGGAGGATGGAATTCAAAATAGGAAACCAGACACAATATAGCATTTTCTCCTGGAAGCGTGCATGTCCATTGTGGCCTCCTAAATAAAACGATATGGAGGGGAGAATGCTGCCAGTTTTCTGCTTTGGGTTTTTTGTTGTTTTTTTCCAGAGAGTATCAGGGCACTGAATGGGCCACACCGCCTGACACCAAGTGAGAAAGCCCGTTTCAGTTCCTCTTCATCGAGGACACTCAAGAAACGTCTGAGAGCGTTCTCCAATGCCCGTTCTCAACATGGCATCGCTTTACAGTCTGCAAAGAAAACGTGCTACTAGTGTGCCCTTGACAGAACGCGCGAGCCGACGGGCACTGGGTTCACTCCCGCCCCTCATCCCACTTTCGCTTTCACTTTGGAGATCCCAGCCCCCAGGGGCTCCCAGGACTTGGCCCAGGTCTGCTGCGTGCGGTGGAGGCGGCGGGGGAAGGTGCGGGCGGGAAGAGGGAGAGCCGGGGGACGGAGACGGGGACGGGGTGCGCGCGCGGGCGTCGAGGGTCTTCCCGGGAGGCTGGGTTCTCGAGTGCGCGTGTGCGCGGGGGAAACCCGGGGCTCACGTCCTGCCACTCC
>NW_022103905.1:14926346-14943882 GCF_000313985.2 Echinops telfairi
AGGGCTACCCGCTCCCCCCCACTGGTTTGTGCGCAGGCCGCAGGATCGACAGAAATTGGCCCCGGTCCCTTTTACTTGCACCTTCCAAATTGTCATCTTCGTTCTGCAATCGTCTGGGTGCGGATGCCTGACACGAGAAGCACCTTGGAGCCTGCTTTCTTCTCAAAGCTCTACTTGGACTTGAGGTGGAAAACGCAGAAAGACTGGTCAACCTGGGATTGGGGATGCCTCTTCTTAAGAAAAGTTATCTCAGGAGGAAAATAATAACATGCTGGCCAGAATCATCTCAAGTCTTTGCCATGGCATCTTCCCTTGGGGAGATGGGACAGAGATTTTGGCTGGGATGTTAACGCCTTTTACGCAACCTTCTTTTGAAAGGAAAAAGGAAAGGTACCCACCTTCCCCCTATTTATTACATTCAACGCGCGACAGGCTGGATTGATTGACACACTGGCCGCAACAGCAGGTTCAAACAAAGCAATTATGAGGGTGCTGCAAGACTGGGTGGTATTTGTCCTCTTGTATAGAGGGTCGCGACCCAGCATCCACCACCTCTGCTGGCACCAAACACCAAGGACTCATTCATTCAACACACTTTTATGGAGAGCGTGCTATGTGTCCAGCTCTGTTCTACTTCCCGAGGGACACATCAATAAAAAAAAAATTCTAGTGCTCACAGAACTTCATTCCATGTCCTATTAATGACAGACAATGCATTTACCAACCAATAAGGACTCAGCTTACTGGTATGTAGCGATCATGCTGTGGAGAAACAGCAGAGTAAGACAGAAAATGAAGATGAGAGTAGTAGTCGTTGTTACCTAAGCTGATCCACAAGGGCCTCTGAAGAAGTTTGCCGTTGAACTTGTCTGAATGAAAGGGAGTAGAAAGCCACGCACTTACCCGGGAAAGAACTTCCCAGGCAGAGGGAATCCTGTAACTGCGAAGCCAGGGGGTAATTGGAGAATCTGGACCGGTAACAACAGAGACCGACACTAATGCTGGGCAGTGTGCGGGGACCATTGGAAAAGGGAATATATGGACTTAGCATGAGCTCTTAACATCCTCTGAA
Organism: Echinops telfairi; assembly: GCF_000313985.2. Classification (NCBI taxonomy): domain Eukaryota; kingdom Metazoa; phylum Chordata; class Mammalia; order Afrosoricida; family Tenrecidae; genus Echinops; species Echinops telfairi. Next base: position 14,927,419 of record NW_022103905.1, read on the forward strand.
GAGTCGCTGTAAGATTTCTATTCAAGTGTCCCTGCGCTCTTCTTAGGTCTCTCTACCAGGAACTAGGTCAATTTCACTCAACGCGTACCCCTTTCATTCTGGTCTCTACCTGTAAGTATTTGTTTCTGTTGTCCTCTCCTAGTGTTATAGTGGGTTACACATTGGGCTGTTATCCACGGGGTCAGCAGTTCGACTCCACCAACCCCTCCAACTCTTCTGAAGATGTACAGTCTCAGAAACCCACAGGGGCAGTTCTCTGTTCAGAGGGTCGCTGAGTCAGAATGGGCTCAGTGGCAGTGAGTTTTGTTGTTGTCTTTCAAGGCGTAGAGAGCTACTTCTTCAAATGTTTCATCTCTGCAGAGCTTTTATCTTTTTAAAAAGGTTTTGTTTCTGTTGGAATTCAACAGTTTCTTCATGTCTGATGCCATGAGAGTGATGACATTCTTCAGGTCGTGTAGTCTTTCTCAGCCGCCTTTTCCAAAGTTCTCCTCTTCCATCAATGAGAACTGATTGCCCCTAAATTTTCTTTCTAATCTTTCTTTTTTGTAAAAAATCATTTTATCGGGGCTCATAAATTCATCACAGTCCATACATACATCAATTGTGTAAAGCACACCTATACATTTTTGCCCTCATTATTCTCAAAATTCGCTTTCCTCTTGGGTTCCTGGAATTACCTCATTTTCCTTTTTTCCCTCCCCCTCCCCTTTCTAATCTTTCATGTTGCTGATGTCAATTTCATCCTATATGGACAATTATTAACAGTACAATGTTCAAGGCAGACATTCTTTACTAATGAAGCTAAACTATTGTTTGGTTTGAAGACTTTTGGGAACTTTTTGATTGTTTAGGTTTAAAGATAATCTCGAGGCAATAGTTTTCTGACTTCATCTGTCTTCAATGGAAAAGTCTTGTTTTAATGAGAATTTGAAATATTGTTCTGCATATCCCCTTTTCTGATCAAGATTCTTCTATAGAATCTTTAGTAGATATTCTAAGTAGATTATCTTTTACATAAATTTTGTTCCAACTTGCATACTTACCTTCAGTTGCCCAATGGACACTGGTAATTGGATTTCCTGCTGTCTAACAAATTTTAACAGGTCCAAAATCACTCTTTCCAAAACCATCTCCCTCCTTTGTCATTGATAATCTTGCTCCCATCAGTACGTGGATCTTGCTCCCATCAATATGTGCATGTCACTGTTAACTCCATTCTTTATAACCTGGTAACCTAAAGCTGCATCATAAAATTAATCAGAAAATGTATAGTATAAAAAAACGTATATTATGACAAAGGGAAAAAATAAATACAGTGAAAACTCACGTTTGGAAAGGGAATAATAACGAACATACCAAAACCAAGCCCTAACTCACTGCTATTGAGTTGATTCCTACTCATAGAAATTTATATTTTGCTGGACAAGAATAGCAACATTTTCCTACCATGATCCTTCAAGGGACCACCACGCTTGTGTATTTTGCCTTCTGTGAATTCAGTGGGAACATGCTTAAGGAATGAGAAATTATTTGCTAGGACACAGATAACTTTTATCAACAAATAGTATGTTCGTATTCTAGTATATGTAAATTGTTACTAGGAAGTATTTTCCTAGCCGAGAACTTTCTCAGTCTCCTCTGAATCTTGGTAAAGCCATGAGACTATTTCCAACATGATTTGAATGGAAGTAATGGGAATTACTTCTGGGCCAATGTGGCTAATAACTAAGTGTATCTCCAGTCTCTGCTTTCCTCTGGCTACACTGAAAGGACTCTTGGACCATGGAGGATGGCAAAGCCACAGGAATAGAAGCATTTGTGCAGCTGAATGACCTTGTAGAAGGCCACTTGCTAATCAGGAACATTGACATTGAACTTAAAGGGGGAAATTAATATTTAATGTGTTAAATCACTCCAACTTTTCTATTACCTGCCTTTGATTTTTTTTTTTTTGGTCAAGGATTTAATTTATTTGAATCCATAATCAACACTCATTGAGGCAGCAATCAAGAAATCAAGCAAGATATTGCACTGGGAAAATCTGTTGCACAAGATCTTGTGTGTGTGTGTGTGTGTGTGTGAATTTAGTGATGGATTTTACATTTCAGATCAGCTTCGCAGTCAACAGTTTGAACCACTCATCACTCTCTGTGGTAGTTACATAATCCGGTGTCAAATTGTGGAGGGATGGAGTCTAGCCTGTCAATCAGGTTACAGCTTGATGGCCTCATTTGGAGGCGCTAAGGAGAGAAATAGCTTGCTAGAGGCGGCATAGATACTTATTCTCTGCTTGGTATTCTTGATGACAAGAAACATGAGCTACACTAGAGCCCTAGAGCTGGAGGATCCACGTGGAGACCCACACCAGTGCTGAGGTGCTTATACCACCACTGGATCCACAAGACCTTGCACCCATTGGCCTGTGATCATCCTGCATTCAGTGTCATGTCTATGAATTTGTTTCTCTAGTCAACCCGGACTAACATACTCTTCCAATCCTATATTCTATCCTACCCCGCTTCCCCCTCCTCTGATTTCTCCTCTCCCTCTTATGGCCCTACATCCTCCCGTTTGCCCAAGTCAACACCTGCCAGCCCTCTAATGCATTGCTTCATCTTCCCTCCCTCCCTTCCCCGCCTTGGTAACGTCCAAAGTCTGATCTTCATGGTAGTCAAGTCTTTTTCTTGGTTTTCCTATCGGTAGTAGTGGACTTATACAATGTTTGTCCTTTTGTGATTGACCAAATCCACTCATCATCATAATCTCCAGGTCTGTCCATGTCATGAGGTGCTTCTAGGTTTCATCATTGTTTTTTAGCAAAGTACAGTATTCCATTTGTGTACAAACTAAACTTTCTCTACCTATTCATGCATGACCTGATAAAGCAGTTAGTGTTACCCGGAGTTATTGGACTTTTGCTTATCAAGTTTCTTTAGCATTCTTTCACAATACAATTTTCTTAAATTCTTAGTGTACTTCCAGTCTATTTGTATATTAGTTGATTCCATTGTGGGTGTGGGTGTGGGTGTGGAACTCAAGCCATAGGTCATTTTAAGCTGAAGTTTTTGAGCCTAGATTCCAATAAGGAAATATATATATATATCTATTATATATATATCTTTTATATATATCTAGATATATATATCTATTATATATATATATCTTTTAGCAACAGGTCTTGACATCCTATTTTATCTCCATTTTGATTTCTGTATCAGAACTATTTGAAACTACAGGCACTATGTTAGTGGGGCTGAGAGTAGATACTGATTATTTTTCCTAGCAGCCGGTATTTACTTGAGAGAGGCCCCGGCATGTTCACACTTCTCACAGGTGCCAATCTTATCCATTTCTCGCCTTCATAGGTATTAAGCACTGTTTTAAGGGCTTTTCAATCCTTTGTTGCATCAGATCATTGACATTTTATCATCTTTGACAGAATAGATAAACAAAAGTAGTCTAATAACAAGTCACAAGGTTGCCCCCTCTTTGCCTCAGAGAAATCAAGCTAGTCCTAAGCATGACTCTCTTATCAAACTTCAATAAAAGTCAACAAGAAACAGTGATGGACTCTAGTGCCTGACCTTTTAACAACAAACCCTCTTGCAGCTTCTCTGTGAGACGCGTGATCAGAATCTCAGTAGACAACAGGCGTCCATCTGACCTACTGCTTCGCTGTGTATTGAATCCTCAGCCCAGGTAGATGAGTCCTCATCCATTTGATCTCACTCACCTGACTGGGAATGTAAGGGTTTGGGGTGTTGTTGTTTTAACCCTTTTTGATGAGCAGCCCTAGTGGCGCAGTGGTCCAACACTTGGCTGAAACCCACCATTCGCTCTGTGGTAGGAAGCTGTGGGAGGTAGTCTCTTTCTGTACAGATTACAGTCTCGGAAACTGGGGGGCAGTTCTGCTCGGTCTCACTGGGGTCTCTGTGAATCAAAGTCCACTTGATGGCAGTGGGTTTGGTTTGTTGCTTATCTCTTACAGAGCCCAGTCCTGGTAGCAACTCCCCCAATTGTTGAAGCTATTTTTACTGCAGGTGACAAAATTCTGACTTCTGCAAAGGAAAAATATATTGGCTCCCATAACCAAGAAACGGGTGATATATTTAACTTAAGGCAGAGCTTGATCCAAGGGCTTAAGCAATGTCATCAGGATGCTGTTCTTCCTCATGTCTTGGCTCTGTCTTCTGTGTTGGCTTCATTCTCCGGCTCCATATGGTGACTCCTTGCAACTCCAGTGCACAGGATCCTGACTATTAGCAATCTCCGGGGAAGAGCGCAGGCCTCCTTCCCCCAGATGTCAGGAATAGTCTTATATTTCATCGGTGCAGATTAGGACATGTGGTCAGAGGAATGCAGGAAGTCAGCCTTGATGCTCATGCCAATTCATGGAGTGGAGCGGGGAGTCCAGTCCACTAACTGAAGGACATAGAGGGGGGGTTGACAGGAGAAAAAGAAGGGTTGTCAAAAGAAGGGTAAATGGTGCTGGGTGGCAAAACCAAAAATCCTTGATGTCTCTCATTAGATGTCAGTGTATATTTCCTAATTGTTGCCCCTGTGTTGGCTTCTGCTTCTTTACTGGACTATACGTATTTTAGGAGCAAGATCATCTGTTAAGTGTCTTGACGGTGCAGCCCAGCAGGCCGCCCTGGAAACCTATCTGATGATTGATGCTTCTTGTTTCCCTAAAGATGACCCACTCAAGGAAGCACAGTCAAAAAGCTCCACAAAGAGACGACTGATAAAGGGAAGGGAAGAGGGACGGGGACCCGAAAGGCGTGGCAAAGAACAGGATGACTGGCAATAACAGTAAGCCTTCAGCCTGAAGGAACGAGAAGAGGCAGCTGTGCGTGGAGCCCAGTTACGAGCTATAGCCTGACAAAGGCTGTGATGACAGAACGTAGCCACTGCTACAGCGTGGCCCAGAGAAGAACTAAGGGATCCAGGGTTGACTGCTTCTGCTCTCACCCTCCAAACTTCTGCTGTTACTTCCCATTGGCCAAGCCAACCCGAAACCAAAGGGCAAAGGTGCCTGGTGGGCACTGCCCAGAGTGCTCAGCCTCTCATGCAGACCAGCACAAGTAAGGTTCCAAAAGGATCTGGAGGATCAAGTGGGAAGAGACCAGAATGCCTCTGTTACATTCCTTGGGCAGTCCCTAAAAAAAAAAAATCAAACAACATAATACACATTCCATAGGTGTTAGGTATAGAGTCAGGCTTACCAGGAAAATAGCTCTAACAAATTAAACTAGTAGGTTTTCATGCTTAGAGTATTTAAGCACTTGCACTTTGGTGAATTCATACGTCTTAAAAAAGTCTTACGTTACCCTAGCTGTTGTAAAATCTTTTGCTATCCTAGGTGTTAAATAACTGTCATCATCATATTGATATGAAACTCCACAAGAATATCATAACTGGCAATCCATCAGAAAGCCCTGGCACAGCACTTGTCAAAGAGTGACAAATTTGATAAATGTCTGATGATCTGAAGAATAGCCAAATGAATAAATTAAAGCCAGACGATTGTAAGTAGACAGCGAGGTGGGTTTTTCTAGCTCGAGCTCGGAGCTGACTACCCAGCATCTACCAATCTTCTCTCTGAAAGCCTAACGTGGGCTTCTCAGCTGTTGCTCAGTCTTCACGTAGGAAAACAGAACGGCAACAAATGTTCTCTGTTAATCTCTAGAAGAAGCTCTACAATTCACTGCCATGCTACTGAACTCATTGGAAGTCCATTTTCGTTAAGGGTTATTTTGTGTTTTTATTGAAAACTGGATTTCCTCATGGGATTGTCACTCAGATGTAAGAAAAATAAATATATTTGCTTCAGTATGTAAACTGATATTATAAAGTGTCGGTCCAAACTGTTTCCCAGATTTTAGTGAAGCCAAAAAAATTCATACTTCTGTTCTTTGGCAATTTTTGTGTATATGCACTCAATCAGCTTATAAAATACTTTCAGATGTCTCATCACTCATTTATTCAGACAGCTATACCACTGTGTGCCTACTATGTGCCACACACAAGCTCAGCCCTCATGGAATACCGAGAGCAGTGTTTCTTGGACTTTAAGGAGCATATGAATTCCCCGAAGAGCTTGTGACAATGCAGGTTCTAATACTGCCCTATTCTTCAGTGCTGCTGCTGCTGCTGCTGCTGAAATAAAAACTGTGCTTTGAGTAGTAAAAGTCAAATGGAGTTTACCCTCACCACGTGCTAAGATATGTATTACTGTTTTAAAAAAACTATTTTGAGCATTTACTTCATACAATACATTGTGCTGTGAATTGTAGTATCTGTTCAATTAGACATAGATCTTTGGGACACTTAATATACACCCGGGGGTGGAGGTGGGGAACTTTGTAACAAATAGTTATGATCTTATGCTTCTTTTGATATTAAATGCCCAGGAAAGAAACAGCAATAGAGACAGAAAATACCTTGTGGGCTGCCCGAACCAGAAATGTGAAGGGGGATGAACTGTAAATGGTTAATATTCTAAATCTAGTAAATATTCTAAAATGGATTAGGATGGTTATTCCACCTTGTGCTAACTTTAATAAAAATCACTGACTTGGAACTGTTGGATTTTGTGATATGTAAATTAGACTTCAATAAAGTAAAACAAAACAAAACCCACAAATAATTGTGATATAATGTGAATAAATACAATAGAGACCATTTAATCTTAACCCTCTTTAATCAAGAAAATGGAATGGGGTTCACAAATGCTACCTAGTTTATTCAACGTCACAAGGTCATTAGTAACATGGTTAGCATATGAATCTAACCCTATTAAGCCAAGGCTGATCCCCGCTGTTGTCATGGGCCATGCACTGGGGAGTTAAAGTAAGGTCAGCTCCCTGGAAGCCCCTGCCACTTCAAGAGAGAAAGATGAGGGTGTCAACCCCCATGAAGATGTAAAGCCTCAGAGACCTAAAGGGGCAGTTCTACCTTGTCCTTCAGGGTTGCTGTGGACTTGCATTGACTCAATGCCAGTGATAGGTGAGCCATTGTCCAAAACTCCACCACCAGAGTTAATGAAAAAGGAGGCATAACTAGAACGGATTGTGATGCTGTAAATACAACTCTTTTTAAATACAACTGAACTATGGGAGTGTATGCTATGTGAATTTTATCTCAATATAACTATTAGGAAGAAAAAGGGGAGGCATAAAGACATGCCAGGAAGCAGATCTTCGCCCTAAGGAGAGGCTGTGTGTCCTTCACAAGGATCCTCATCCTGTGAGATAAGAACCATTCTGAGTAGCAACCCACATAGCACCTTATAAACATACTGTCAGCTGACAGGAATACCTCCCCTATGACCTGTTCTTTGTTTGCTTTTTGTTTTGTTTTGTTTTCAACCCTCACCCTTGTTTTTTAAAACTGTAGACCTACGAACAGTAGAGGACATCGCATCAATGGTCCTGTGGCGGAATTCTCTCCTTCCAGGTGGGAAACCGGAGTTCAGTTTACAGCCAGCGCACTTCAGGTGCAGTCACACCTGTTAATGTTAGCGGAGGCTGACATGTATCGGTGATGCTCAGTGGGGCTTCCAGACTAAGGTGGGCCTGGAAGAAGGCCTGCTTATGGAAACCTGCCAGTGAGAGCCCATCCCTATGGATAACAGCAGTCCCATCTGCGACCAGTTGTGGGGACGTCCCAGGCTCAGCCGTCACGTTGGCTGCCATGAACTGGGGGCTGACTTGAGGGCAGCTAACCGTGAGAACACAGAGCACAACTGCTTTTGCTTAATGAGTGCTGACCAACAGCACCTTTATTCCACAGCCGTTTCCACCTGGGCTGACTAAACACAGGCAGTACGGAATGACAGTGGGTGCTGACTTCCCTCTGCAGACTGCCGTTACCTTTGCATTTCTTCCTAAAGAAAGAGAGCGCGGCTCCTGCGCAGAAGTTCTGGAACAACAGGACTGTCTGGGAAAGAAGCAGGTTCGAGGACACAACCATCAGAATTAGAAGCATAGCATTAGAACGTGAAAGAAAACCTTTAAGACTCCAAACTGTAGGATTACATTTTACATTTTTGGGTAAAATTGCTTTATTCGTTTCAACGTGTTAGCCAAACCTCCTGTTTCCAGCTAACCAAACAGAGACTTTCGGGTGATTGGGAAGGAGTGAGTTTCCTTTTGTACTTCTTAGGAAGAAGGAGTTGTTTTCCAGATAAAACGTTATCAGTGAGTCACTTCCAATAAAGTTTACCACCCAAACCTTCCAGTTATCATATTACCACCAAGCCTTATCCTCTTGGCTGGTCATGAAATGTCCAGGGACTACAGTTCCAAGAAGCACAATATCCTTAGGGATCGATGAATGTTCAGGAATAAAGATAAATATGTTGCTCCCAACATCAAGAGTTTATTATCACTTTCAATTCATTCTCACGGCAACCCTGTAGAACAGAGTAGAGCGACTCCTGGGGGTTTCGGAGACTGGCTTTCTGATCGCAGCTTCTGCTCGATGGCAGTGAGTTTTGTTGTGTTGTTCGGTGCCTGTGAGTCGGCTCTAACTCAAATCGACCCTCTGCACAGCGGAGCGACTCTGCCCGGTCCGTCGCCACCCTCACAACCAAGTCCACCTTGTTAAAGGCCTTTCGCTCCTTCGCTGCCCCCTTTCCCCAGCGTGATGTCTTTCTCCAAAGAACAGTTATTCTCCCAATAACGTGTCCACAAGAGGTTCGCTTTCGGAGTTGGTTAAATCATTGTTTTCAAGCCCCACCCTCCCGGCCAAAAACACATTGCTGTATCGATGTCGAGTCTTAGGGACACTGTCCGTGACAGAGGATTTCCTGCCCCGTCAGACTTCAAAGATGGTAAGCTTTACACAAGACTGCCATGTCTTTCTCTAGCTGGTGGGTTTGCATTGTCCACCTTTCGGTGAGCAGCTGGGCACTTTCACTGCCCAGTGCGCTTCCAGGGTCCTTTTCACTCTATAGGCATTTGTGTAATACTCTGGTTTAGGATCAGGCCTGACATGGGCCAACTGACGAAAACAGTCTTCCCTTAAACAGTTAATCGTAGAGAAAGCCTTTATGAGCACACTACCCATACATGCTAGTGCTATACACTAGTCAGTACTTACATTATAATAGACGGTAGTTAGAGACTAAAGTCTCTTTCCTTCAAGTAAGGGACAAATTCAATTATGATATGTCCATAAGATACAGCCATACAAATATTATCTTTTCCAAAGCTCTTTGGAGAAATGATTGATACTAGGAATGGAAGAGGAAATTACAAGATGATCCTGGCACATCTTGTCCTACCAGAAGATAAGCATGAAAGACTATTGGGTAATGGCAAAAAGATCTTGAGTGCTAACCTGAAGATACTCCCACTGGAGGGGGCGATTTGAGCATGAATTTGGATAATGTTTATAATGGTGTTTTCTTAGTTATTTGGTACAGCTAGAACAGAAATCCCACAAGTGGGTAGCCTTGACAAACGGAATCATGTTTTCTCACAGTCTAGGATAGCTTTATACATTTGTCTGCTAATTCAGCGGTTCAAAACCACCAGCTGCTCCTTAGGAGAAAGCTGTGGCTTTCGACTCTATAACAATTTGCAGTCTCAGAAACCCACGGGGGCAGTTCTACTCTGTCCTGCGGGTCCCTGAGAATCAGCACTGACTGCAGGGCAGTGAGTTTGAGTTTTGGCTTGATGGGGAGACTAGAAGTCCAAATTCAGAGCCCTGCTTGAAGGAACGCTTTCTATCTCTGTCAGTTCTGGAAGATGGTTTTAGTCTCTTGGAGCATCTGCCCCTGAGCAAGCGATCTTCCATGTGTTGGTATCTCTCTTACCGCACAATCTCTGGCTTGCTTGCTTGCATTTTGTTTATTTTCTATGTCAAAAACAGCCTGCATGAACCCTGCTTTATTAACATAGCAACGAAACTCATTCCTAAATGAGATTGTAGCCACAGGCATATTCTACCATGGAGTCCGTCAACTGGAGACCCTATAGGACAAGGGAGAATTGCCTTTGTGAGTTTCCAAGACTGTTAACTCCTTATGGGAATAAAAAGCCTTGTCTTTATCCCAAGGAGTAGCTGGTAGTTTTGAACTGCTGACCTTGTGGTTAGCAGTCTAACATATAACCACTCAGCCAACAGAGGTTTTCAGCCCATATTTTGAGGGTTCACATTTCAATTCATTAAAGTGTTGAAACACACTAAATATTTCAGTCTTCTTAGCTCAGCGTGATACTCTAAAAGAACAAACCCTAGAGGTACCTTTGAGAAATGCAAGGAAACCTATTCATTATTTTGAAAGCCGGTAAATAAAAAGGGCAAATCAAGCATTCATCTCATTTCTTATATGTAGCCTGTAGCTCAAAGTAAACTAATAGTTGATGAGAAGTTTCTCTTTCCGGAGTAGTCTAACTAATTACTGGTGAATAAATAATGATATTTATTTCATGAAATAATGCTGCTAGCCAGTTATCCTCAAGGACTTCACAATGAGAGGCAAGCAGACAGTATTTGCCAAAAGTCAAACTAAAATATGATCAAGCCTGTTGCTAAATACACTTTACAAAGATAGAGGGTATAAAGAAATATATTAAATATCATGTGGGAATTACAATCAGAAAAATCTAGACTGTGGGAAATCTTAAAGGATAATCACTTTTGCTTCAATAAATGAATTGAAATAGGAAAGAGAAACTATAGATTAAGAGACTTCATACATATATCAAACAATGTAATACACAGGCTTGAATTTGAACAAAAATAGCCACTAACAATAATCTGAAAGACACTTGGGTGAAATTAAACACTGTCTATTTGATGATGCTTAAATTTTCTATAAGAATTATAGATATGATAATGTTATTTCTATTATATTTTAAAAGAATTATCCTTATCTCTTAGAGATAAATGCTGATGTGTTTTCACTTGAAATCATTTGATGTTTGTTTGAAGTTAATCTAGAACTAGGGATGCCTTAATAATTTTTGAAGCTGTGTCATAGATTCAAAGGGGTTGTGTTAGTCCACTTTGACTAAACAAATCCAGAGACACTCATATGTGTTTGAGAGAACTTTATATCAAAGAGTAATTGTATATTGAGAAAATACCCAGTCCAGTCCAGATCAAGTCCATAATTCTGACAATACCCTGTATATCTGATACTAGTCCATAAATTCCATATCAGACTCACGCAGCACATGCAATGATGCCCAATGCAGGAAGATCATAGGCCTGTGTGTAGAAAGTCTTTGGATCCAGTGGCGGTGGAAGCATCTCAGTGCTGGCGTGGGTCTCCATGTGGATCCTCTAACTCTCTGAGTGTCTCAACAAAAGGCAGAGAGAGAGTGGGTCCGGCCTTCAATGAGCTATTTATCTCTGTCAAGCCTCCAGATGAGGTCATCAATCTATGATCTGACTGACAGGCTAGACCCCACCTTTTCACTCTTAATACACTCAAGTCGACAGGAGATTATTTAACTACCACAGAGGTTCACTACACCAGTATTTCCATTTTGTATGTATTTGAAATATTAAAAAATAATTAGGTAATAAAATTATATTTAGAGTATGATCTCTATCTTAGAAGTTAGCTCTGTTTGATGGGATTAAAAATGAAATATTTAATTGTTTTCTGTATTTCTATCTAAGGAAAATATATCTTAAGGGTCACAATATATTTTATGAGTCACCAACTGGAAAACACTCCTAATGGCCAACAAAGAGTCCTTGAACTAACTACTGGCTTTTATTTGTTGTTGTTGTTGTTGTTTTTTGTCACTGGCTTTTTGTTGTTGTTTTGTTTCCTTTTGTTGCTTGGTTTTGCTCTGTCTTGTTTTTGTGCATGTTATAATCTCCGCAGGTCTGAAGATAATAAGATAGACTGGATAAACAATCTGGAGGAGAAAACAACGGGACCAATGGTTCTGGGGGGACATGGAAAAGGGGGAGGTGGGGGGAAAGGAAGTGGCATTAACAAACCCAGGGACGAGGGAACAACAAGTGATCCAAATCGGTGGTAAGGAGGGTGTAGGAGGCCTGGTAGGGCACGATCAAGGGTAATGTAATCGAGAGGAATTACTGAAACCCAAATGAAGGCTGAGCATGATAGTGGGACAAGAGGAAAGCAAAAGGAAATAGGAGAAAGAGCTAGGAGGCCAAGGGCATTTATAGAGGTCTAAATAAAGGCATGTAAATATGTAAATATATTTATATATGAGGATGGGGAAATAAATCTATGTGCGTAAATTTATAGATTTCGTATTAAGGTAGCAGATGGACATTGGACCTCGACTCAAGTACTCCCTCAATGCAAGAACACGTTGTTATATTAAACTAGCATTCCATGATGTTCACCTTCCTGACACGATCGCTGAAGACAAAGTGGTTGCATAAGCAAATGTGGTGAAGAAATCTGATGGAACCCAGCTACCAAAAGATATAGCATCTGGGGTCTTAAAGGCTTGAAGGTAAACAAGTGGCCATCTAGCTCAGAAGCAAGAAGGCCCACATGGAAGAAGCACACCAGCCTGTGTGATCACGAGGTGTCAAAGGGATCAGGTATCAGGCATCAAAGAAAGAAAAATCATATCATTGTGAATGATGGGGAGTGCAGAGTGGGGACCCAAAGCCCATCTGTAGGCAACTGGACATCCCCTTACAGAAGGGCCACCAGGAGGAGACGAGCCAGTCAGGGTGCAGTGTAGCAACGATGAAACCTATAACTTTCCTCTATTTCCTAAATGCTTCCTCCCACCCCCGCCCCCCAGTATCATGATCCCAATTCTACCTTATAAATCTGGCTAGACCAGAGGATGTACACTGGTACAGATAGGAACTAGAAACACAGGGAATCCAGGACGGATGATCCCTTCAGGACCAATGGTGAGAGTGGCGATACCTAGAGGGTGAAGAGAGGGTGGGGTGGAAAGGGGGAACCGATTACAAGGATCTGCATGTGACCTCCTACATGAGGGATGGACAATGGAAGAGTGGGTGAGGGGAGACTTCAGACAGTGTAAGATATGACAAAATAATAATTTATAAATGATCAAGGGTTCATGAGGGAGGGGAAGAGGGGAGGGAAGGGGGAAAATGAGGAGCTGATGCCAGGGCTTAAGTGGAGAGCAAATGTTTTGGGAAGATGAGGGCAATGAATGTACAGATGTGCTTTACACAACTGATGTATGTATGGATTGTGATAAGATTTGTATGAGCCCCCAATAAAATGATTTTAAAAAAAAGAGAGATCAAAGGGGAAAAAAAAGAGTCACAAAGCCCAAATAAGTTTAACACTTTAAACCAGGGGTGCTCACACTTTTTCAGCATGTGAGCTACTTATAAAATGATCAAGTCCAAATGATCTATCAACTACAAAAATGTAAAACCTGTATTTACTTTTATTTATTTATTACATTTATTCATAAATGCATTGAGAATTCTTTATATGTACAATGTATGTTTATGTACCTTGGGTAACCGCATGAGTCCATATTGCACAACACAACACAATTAACTTTGGGTATTTTTGGTCATTATCTGAGTTTACTCTGATGACTTGCACTGAATGGAGTGAGCCAGGGATGCACAGTCTGGACAGGAGCTGCTGACAGCCAGCCTCAAGCACACTTCCAAATGAACATCAGTCATGGGGGAACGGTACTTGGACTGATTGATCTTTATGTGGGAAAAGACTGACTCACATAAATAAGTAGACCCGAATCATACAGTGAAGGAGGCAGCACATGTTCTCATATTTGGGTACTTTCCCTCTGTGAGTAAGTTCCAGAGCTGTTCATGCACTCTGGACTTCAGCCGAAGTGTCAAAATCTCCCATTCCTCATGAAAGTGGTACATCTTTGTCTTCTTACTTGGTCCAGCTCCCCAACTCATTTTAATACCCTTTCTTATGTTCAAGAGAAAAGAAATAAGGTCTAAAAATTGGCGATCATTTAGCTTGTCAGTTTTGCTACACCTAGCACAGTTGTTTGTGCATGCATTTGACACCTAAGATTGCATCTGATTGGCTGCATTGTATATCAATTAAGTGATGGGATTGATGATAGGTTTATGTCATTTTTCTAATGCCATGCAATCTACCCACACTACATTTGTGATCAACTAGTACATCTCAATCAACGTATTGAGCACCCCTGCTTTAAACTAACATGGACAATTGAGATAAGAGATAAATTATCTAAAACTTCTAAATGTTGTCACTCAATGGTTGAATTATATGTAATTTTATTTTACTTGTTAAAAATATTTCAATTTTCCAATTTAAAAGTAAAAGTATGCAGGTTTTATAACTAAAAACCCAAATAAGCATTTACTTCAAATTTAAAATAATTAATTTATGAAACATAAATAAAATTACACATACTTTAGGGAAAGATTTTTAAAAACAACTAACAGATATAAATAAACATTATCTCAATTTTACATGTCCATCTTAGGGGTGGTTATCTAAAGAAATAAAACCAGTGAAGTTCACATATGTCAATACATAGAGATTTATCTCAAGGAAATGGCTCATGAAGTTCATGAAGCCAAATGGGTTGAATGTCAGGCTCTTGGCTTCTCCTTGCTCATGTAGTTACCTAGGCTGACAAACTCAAGGTTGGCAGGTAAGATGGAAATCACTAGCTCCTAAACTGCAGAGGCTGATGACTCCCAGGATCAGCAAGCAATCTGGCAGGCCACTGGCTGAAGTCCAAAGAACTGGGGGTCAGATGTTCAGTATCCAGATCCAATTAAGAGTAGGAGAGTTTTGTCAGAAGACCCATATATTGCAATCAGACCATACACACGCCTGAGGAAACTCCTTTTCAACTTATTGGTTGCTCATAGTAGATCTCTTCATGGAAGTGATTATATCAAATCTCATGAGAGAGGCTACATCAAATCTCATGAGTATGGCTACATCATAACTGCCAAACCACTAAGAATCATGGTCCAGCCAAGATGATGTACAACCTTAACCATCACAGTACCAAATAGTTGGATTTGCATTATGATCTAGACCAGTGGTTCTCAACCTTCCTAATGCCATGACCCTTTAATACAGTTCTTCATGTGGTGGTGACCCCCCAACCATAAAATTATTTTTGTTGCTACTTCATAACTGTCATTTTGCTACTGTTATGAATCGGGAGACCCCTGTGAAAGGGTCATTCAATCCCCAAAGGGGTTGCGACCCTCAGGTTGAGAACCGCTGATCTAGACCAAGGGACTAGAGAAGTGTTGGCAAAGGAAATCAGGAGCTGGAAAAAGCCAAGGGTGAGTGCAAGCAGTGTCCCAGAGTGTGTCAGAAGTGGAATTATATAAGCTGAATTTTACTATGTAATAAAAATATATATAAACTGAGAAAGGAGAGATCATGCTTATATGATTTGATAGTCTTTAAAAAATTTTCTTCCATAACGTTGTTTCATTTTTAAAGACAGCTGGTAATCATTAAAGCTACAATAGCAGAGATCAAGGTCTTGGTGGATTTAACCATTGACCTTTGTGTTTGCAGCTGAGTACTTTATTGCAGTCACCATAGGGCTCCTTGATATGCATATTTGATATTTTAAATTCCTTTTTCATTAAATTTCTGTTATATCCTTTGTCTCCAAATATGAGTCTTTTGAACTGTTTACTGTGTCTACATCTTTGTTTCTCCAGGAGGAACTGAAAAACAAAACCATGGACCCATTTAGACACAACGGATCAGGCCTGAAAAGGAATATTGCGCTGACATCTGTGAAATGCAAAGAGCTAGTTCTCTCTTGAGCAAGCATCTTTTCTCCAGTCCCACCTTTGTGCTCATGTAACAACAATAACCAAAAAACCTAAACAGTTTGTGTTAGTCCGGGTTCACTAGAGAAACAAATCCATAGAAAGTCATATGTATATAAGAGCGAGTTTTATATAAAGGGTAATTGTACATTAAGAAAGCATCCCAACTCAGTCCAGTCCAAGGCCATAAGTCTGATATTAGCCCATATGTCCGATACCAATCTATTAAGTCCTCTTCAGACTCATGAAACACATGCAATGACACCGAATGCAGGACAATCACAGGTCAGTGGGTGGGAAGTCTTGTGAATCCGCTGGCAATAAAAGCATCTCAGTGCTGGCAGGATTCTCCACGTGGCTTCTCCAGATTTCATGGCTGCATCAGGGTAGGTCCATGTGCCTTCTCCTCAGGGATGTCTTGCAGGAAATGAATAGAGCGTCTCCTGCCTCCAAGGAGGAAATACCAGAATTCCCAGAATCTTTAGGGGAAGACCATGTCCACACAGAAGCCTCATTGGCTATGACCCGATTGACAGAGTAGTCGTCACTTCTTCACTCTTAATCTTTTTAAGTCCCAAATTGATACCAGATTATGTAACTTCCACACAATTGCTATAAAGTTGTTCCCACCTCATGGCACCTCTGTGTGTGTCATAGTAGAACTGGGTTCATTAGGGTTTTCTTTTTTTTTTT
>NW_022103905.1:14944475-14965999 GCF_000313985.2 Echinops telfairi
AGTAGCCAAGCATGCATCTTACCCACAAGTTCATGCGAATTGTGCTAATCTTTCAAATAGTTTGTCCCCATCAACACCACCCACCCTTCATTGTGTATTGTTGCTGTGTTGATTTGACTGTGTGAGTTGACTCTGAATGACAGCAACCCGATAGAGCAGAGTAGAACTGGAGCATAGGGTGTTCTAGGAGGTATTCTTTACAAAAGCAGTTCACTCCATCTTTCACATTTGGAGTAGCTGGTGGTTCACACCACCCGCTTACTGGTTAGCAGTCGAGTGCTCAGCCATTATACCCACAGGGCTCCTTTCTCTGAGTGTACCTGTGCCTAAATTATTCCAAGGGTATTAACAGAGCAACAACAGAACACAAAGGTGATGTTATTGATGGGTCGACAGCATTCTTCCACTCCGTCCTCCCGGGACCATTACTTTTTGAGATGGCCAGGAACAGAAGACTGATCTGTGATGAAGAGACCCCCTACTCTCTCATAGAAGCGAACAGATCCTTTGGGAACTAAACCTATGATTTTGATCTCATTAGCATTGTGAGCTCCATCCAAGTGTGACTGACATCTACACAAGTCAATACTTTGGAGCACTTTGGGAGAGTTACTTAAGAGTTTCTCCATATAGATTAGTGCCTCTGTTCTTACAGAGTTCATCAGAGCAACACGCCAGTGCACTATTGATCAACAAATGAATGTAATGAAGCTATGTTTCTAAGAAAGCTGCATTATTCTGCTAAAAGGGTGGTTAAAATACTGGCTAGACTGTCCAAATTAAAGTATTTCAGAAGAAAGTGGAAGCATAATTTAGATGATTATTAATGCTTTCATTTTCACTTTCTTTATTTTGGACCCAAGTCACATCGAAAGATTAAATACAACCACAATAGTTTAGAAAGCTAAGATCCTTTATCTCTTTGCCAGTTCCAATCCCATTAAACACTCTTGAAAAAAACCCGAGTAAAATCAATATGAAATACCATCAGATCACTAGAAACAGAAAGAAAAAGGTTAACCAAAGCCTTGGGAAATAACCAGCCAATCTCAATCCAGTGGTTTCCTCATGTCCCATCCTCACTTCCAGAGGAAGTTGATAATCACCAGAAATAAAAGCAGTCTAAAATTTCCTATGGTATCCATTCATCATTCTCCTGATTACAGTTTGAAAGCTTGAGGTGATGTGCTTAAAAATTAGAAACAATACAAAATATATCCTGCAGGCTTATGATGCAAATGAAACAGAAAAAATTATACAAAGATATTTCATATTAGAGAATAATGTGCCAATCACCAAACTTTAATGTGTAATTGCGCAGAAATGCTGGTGCAGTGAAATTAGAAATTCAACAGATGGTCCCAAATAAAATATTTCTGGAGTATGCGAGAACAATGGTTCCCTAACTCTTCTCCAATAAAAGTGTAGGTAATTAAATACAATTTAAACCATCCAAGCCAAGGCAATCAATTCATATTATCAAATTCAGGGGGAAGAACTTCAAGACAAGGTGACTCTCATTGAAAATGCAACTCCTCCCTCCAGAAGAATGCACTACAGAGGACAGCACTGAAGATACAGCTGGGGAGAGGGGTGGGTCTGCTCAGAGCACATGGGAGCAAACTAAGAGGGAAGGAGAGAGAGATAGAAAGTGGACCACAGCCTGGTTCACCAACCCCCAAGGACAATATTCCTGTTTGGAGCAGCCAATGCGCAGAGAGGACTGTAGGGCCGGCCGCACCATGAGACACGGCATCTCCTCACTGACTCATATCGCTACAGAGGACAACACTGGAGACACAGTACGGGAATTGTGCCCAGTCTGATCCTCCCACCCTGGGGCAAAACACGAAGGGAGTGCAAGGGGACCAAAGCAATGAAGTCCTCAAGGAATCCCAAAAATAGACTTCAGGGGCATGCCTTGGCATCCCATAAGACGCGATCAGAAACATTCATAAAGGGCAACAGAGAGACCTGGAACTATTTATAGGATTTTTGTTTATGTGTTTGTTTGTTTTTTCATGTCTATCTATATAAGATAGGAAGGATAAACAATTCCGAGAAGAAAACAGACTGATGCTTCAAGGGGGACATGGAAGAGGGGGAGGTGAGGGAAAGGAATGGGGAGCCAACAAACCCAGGGACAAGGGAACAACAAGTGATCCAAAATCAGTGGCAAGGAGGGTATAGAATGCCTGGTGGTGCTTGATCAAGTGCAATGTAGCCAAGAGGAATTACTGAAAGCTGAATCAAGGTCGAACATGATAGTGGGAGAAGAGGAAAGTAAAAGGAAATAGAGGAAAGAACTAGGAGGCAAAGAACACTTACAGAGGTATAAATACAGGCACATAATTGTAAATATATTTATATGTAATGATAGGGAACTAGATCTATGTACATATATTTATATATTAAGTATTAAGGTAGCAGACAGACATTGGACCTCTACTCAAGTACTGCCTCAACGCAAGAAGACTTTGTTCTAATAATCTGCCATTCTGTGATGCTCACCTTCCCAACACGATTGCTGAAGACAAAATGGGTGCATAAGCAAATGTGGTGAAGAAAGCCGATAGGCCCAGCTATCAAAAGATATAGAGTATGGGGTCTTAAAGGCTTCACGATAAACAAGCAGTCATCTACCCTGTTTCCCCGAAAATAAGACAGTCTTATATTAATTTTTGCTCCCAAAGATGTGGTAGGTCTTATTTTCAGGGGATGTCTAATTTTCCATGAAGAAGAATACGGTACACAGTTATTGTTTATTGTTTTATTAAAAGAGACCTTGCACTTCCTGTCTGCTCTGGCTGCACTGTGGCCTACAGTGAGCTGCGCGGTGGCGCCTGCTGCTACGGTCCAGAGTCCAGAGATTTGGTAGCTTCGGGGGGCCTTATTCTGGGGGAGGTCTTATTTTCAGGGGGATGCCTTATATTTCAGTGAGAGGCAAAACTGTAAGTAGGTCTTATTTTCGGTGGATGTCTTTCTTTCGGTGAGACAGGGTAGCTGAGAAGCAACAAAGCCCACGTGGAAGAAGTACATCAGCCTGTGTGATCATGAGATGTCGATAGGATCAGGTATCAGGCATCAGGAGAACCAAACAAACAATCAAATCAATGCTGTGATCGGTAGGTTTATTGTGCCAACCTGGCCAATAGGAACATGTGGGATTAATTAGGTGGCAGTTTGATTGGAGGGCAAAGAGATAAATGGCTCGGCAAGGTCCGCCTCTCTCTCTTTTGCTCTCTGGTGATCATACCAGCATGCAGTTGCTTTAGCTAGATCTCTGCCTCAATTTATGAGATACACTACCTGTGGGACAGCCAACCCATGGATCATGTTGCTAGAGCTTGAGGTTTCTTCGAGACCTGCTGCACCATCCCTTAAGCTTGAGGCTGGTGGATCCTGTTGTCTTGCATTGCTTGAGTTGGTCAGTGGACTCTGCCTGCATTGCCTGAGGGCAGACTCAGCCATCTGCTTCCTTGACCTGGGACCAGGCATCCCTTGTGAGTTTAAAGAACTTCTAGTTTATTGACTGTTCCATGAAAGTGAATTGAACTGAGCCCTCTTTACTGCTGTAAAGACTGTAAAAAAAAAAAAGTGTGGACTAATTAGCTGTTATATTCCTTCGTGCTGTATAAATCTATCTATCTATCTATCTATCTATCTATCTATCTATCTATCTATCTATAATCTGTAATCATAAGTGTCCTGGTTTGGTTTCTCTAGAGAACTCTGCCTAACACAGATGTGAACGAGGGGGAGCAGAGTGGAGACCCAGAGCCCATCTGTAGACAATTGGATATCCCCTCACAGAAGGGTCACAAGGAAGGGAGGAGTCAGCCAGGTGCAGTGTAGTACCAGTGAAACATATGCATTCCTCTAGTTCTTTAATGCTTCCTCCACTATCACGACCCCAGGTCTAACAAATCTGCGTAGACCAGAGCATGTGCACTGGTACAGATAAGAGCTCTCGATACATGGAATCCAGGACAGATAAAACCCTCAGGAACAATAATGGAAGTAGCGATACCGTGAGCGTAGGGGAAGGTGGGGGGAGAAAGGTGAAACTGATCACAATGATTAACATATAACTCACACACACACACACACACACACACACACACCAGTGATGAACAACAGAAACATGAACGCAGGGAGACAGTGGACAGTGTAAAATATGAAAATAATAATAATTTATAATTTATTGAGGGTTCATGAGGATGAGAGGGTGGGGGATGGAGGGAAAAGTAAGTAGCTGATACCAAGGGCTTAAGTAGAAAGAAAATGTTTTGAAAAGGATGATGGCAACATATATATGTACAAATGTGCTCGACACAATGGATGGATGGATTGTTAGAAGAGCTGTAAGAGCTCCCAGTAAAATGATTTTTTTTAAAGAAAATGCAATTCCTTATCTTATTAATAAACAAATTCTGAGGGATCATTGGGGTTAGATGAGAGATAGTTATTAACAGGAAAATAAAAAATAATCACATTAGGACAGAAGAGCCCGTAGTTGAAGAAAACCAAAAATCTGAGAATAGTGGCCATGCAATTCTTCTGATTTGTTGTTTATGCTAAAATAAATAAATTAATAGCCATTGCCCAATTTTATCTAAAGTGTCAATGACTTATAAGAAATAATTTAGGGGGGGAGGGGGAGGAAAGTAAAGATTTTTTAAAGTAGAAAAAAAAAAGAAAAGAAAAAGAAATAATTTACCAAATCAGACTGGTGATAAAAGTTGAAATGGCATCACCTGTGTCTTTCTTCTGGACTTTTTACAGGAATAGTTTTTGTTTAAAGAACCATAGAAAATAGTTGTTTTACATGTATTCTTCTCCTTTAGTATTATTCTTCTTTGTAAAATACAGTTTTCCAATGGTCCTTGTCCATTCCAGGGAAGTAAACTCTAGCAGCCTAATACATGATCATCTTTAATATTTTGAAGTGTTACGGACCTCAAAACCAAACAAACTCACTGCTATAGTGCTGACTTTGGCTCAAAGCAATCCTATACGACAAGGTACAACTCCCTGTGCCCAGACTGTAACTGTTTTATGGAAGTAGAAAGCCTTGTCTTTTTCCCTTGGAGCACCTGGTTGTTTCGGACTGTACACCTGTGGTTAGCAGCCTACCATGTAACTACGACACCACCAGGGATTCCAGAAAGCCCCCACTCTAAAACCCTCTATAAAAATTTAGCATTCACCGGAAGTTCAGGGAGGGCTTGCTAAAAGAGTTCAAGAGAAAGAAAATGTTTTGAAATCGATGGTGGCAGCAACTGTACAATTATGCTTGATCTAATTGAAGTATGGATTATATCTGTAAGAGCTCCCCCAAAAATGATTAAAAAACAAAATAAAACAAAACAAAAATCAGATCGATGGCCCCACTCCCAGCATTTCTTGGATGGAGCTCCACTCCAGAGGAGGCCTCAGTGCAGTTAGAGAATTTGCATTTCCAGCTGCTGGTAGAGTTGTTGGTGGGTGCTAGTGAGCCTATTTTCTCCCTTGCTAGCACCCCTATGAACAACAGAACAAAACAAACCCTCAAAATTGTTGTTATGTTTGAGTCCATTGTTGCTCTATTTAAAAGCCTTTCTTTTATTTTGTTGACTCTCTACTTTGCCCACTATGATGTCCTTTCCCGGGAACTGGTCTCTCCTGATCACATGTTCAAATTACATGAAGTGTAATTTCTGCCCCATCCTCAGTTCTGAGCAGCATCCTGACTGTACTTCCTCTAAGACAGATTGGTTTGACCTGGCAGTCCGTAGGACTTTTGATATTCCTCACCAACATCCTATTTCAAACACCTGCGGTTAGGAAGTTAAAAGGAAAAATATGCATCAGTGCTTTAGTCTTGCTTATTCTTTAGCTTTCATATGCATATGAGGTGGTGAAAACATCATTGCTTGGGGCCGGCACACCTTAGTCCTCAAAGTGACATTTTTGCTTAATATATTGAAGAGATCTTAATATATTAAAGAGATATAATCTAATATATTAAAGAGAGTAGCTTCTTTTCCCATTGCAATGTGTCATTTGATTTCTTGACTGCTGCTTCCGTGAGCATTGAGTGTGGATACGATTAAAATGAAATCTTTGATGACTTCACACTTTGTTCTGTTTATCATAACGGTGGCCATTGGTCCAGTTGTGAGGATTTTGGTTTTCTTTACCAGTGTAAAGAAATTCAATCATTGTAATCCATACTGTAGTCTTTGATCTTCGTCAGCAAGTACTTCGCGTCCTTCTCCATTTCAGCAAGCAAGGATGTGTTATCTGCATATCACAAGTTGTAAATGAACCTTCCTCCAATCCTGATTCCACATTCTTCTTCATCTAGTCAAGCTTCTCTGATTATTTGCTTAGCACACAGATCGAAGAAATATGATGAAAGCTACAACCCTGACACACACTTTTCCTGATTTGAAGTTAGGCAGTATTACCTTGTTCAGTTTGTACGACTGCCTCTTGGTCTATGTACAGTTTCCACAAGAGTACATGTAGTGCTCTGGAATTCCTATTCTTTGCAATGTAATCCATAGTTTGTTATGAGACACGCTGTCCAATACCCTTAATGGTAAATAAAACAGAACAAATATCTTTCTGGTACTCGCAGTTTTCAGCCAAGCTCTATCTAATGTCAACAATGATATCCCTCATTTCAAGTTATCTTCTGAATCTAGCTTGAATTTCTGGAACTTTTCTATGGATGAACTGCTGTAACTAGTTTTGAATCCTCTCAGTAAAATATTACTTGCATGGGCTATTAATACCATTTTCAATAATTCCTGCCTTCTTTTTGGTGACTTTTCTTTGGAACGGGTACAAATGTGGATCTCTCCCAGTCAGTTGGCCAAGTAACTGTCTTCCAAATTTAGTTGCATATATTAGTGAGTACTTCCAATCTACATATAGCCCGTTTCTTCGTGTTTGCGTCTTTGATCATATAAAAGCTGCTTACAAGATGATGGGCTCTACCATTCTTTCAAAGGTTTGATTCTAATGATGGTTAATAAGAAAATAGAACTGCAAAATTTAGCTTTCTTTTTCTTTCCTTTCTTTCTTTCTTTCTTTTTTTTGAGAAGTCTGAGTCCTTACTTGTAAACTAGGCTGCTATTTTCAGACTCTTAACTGCCTTTTGTCATTGATTTATTTTTTTCAGTTTTTTCATAAATTAATGAATATGTATGAAACACATATATTGTGGCAGGTACTACCTTCTAGGTACTTGGAATACACTAGTGAACAAAATAGGAAAAAAATCTCTCCCCTCTATGAAGCTTATATCCTAGCAGATGTTTTTGTTCCTGTTGGTACCCACCCCAAACTTACTGCCTGTGAGCTGATTCTGACTCATTGAGACCCTTTACAGGGTTTCTGAGGCTATAAAAGTTTACAGTTGCAGTAGTACATAGAGAGCTGCCAGAAATTCAAGCTGGATTCAGAAGGTGACGTGGAAAGAGGCATATCATTGCGGATGTCAGCTCGAGTGTGGCTGTAAACAGAGTATACCAGAAAGAGTTTGCTTGTGGTTTATTGACGACGCAAAGGCATTAGATTGTATGAAACATTGAAAAAAAACAACTATGAAAGCGTAGAGAAGAATGAGAATTCTAAAACACTTCATTGTACGCATGCAGAAGCTGTACAGGGAGCAGGAGGCAGTTGCTCAAACAGAACAAGATACTACTGCATGGCTCAAAATCAGGAAAAGCATGCCTTAGATTGGTATCTTCTCATCATGCTTCTTCAATCTGTATGCTGAGCAAATAACCGGAGAATCTGGACTACTTGAAGAAGAACACGACATCTGGTGGGAAGGAAGCTTATTGACAACCTTTTTGAAGGCAAGAAGCACTTGATGAACATCAGAGACAGTAGCCGGCAGTGTAGATTGCAAGTCAAATGTAAGGAAAAGCATACACAACATCGTGATAAAGGGAGAAAATGTTGAATTTGTCAAAGATCTCATTTTAGTTGACTCCATACTCAGTGCTCATGGAAGCAGCAGTCAAGAAATCAAATGACATATTGCACTGGGCAAAATTGCTCTGCAAGACTTCTTCAAAGTATTGAAGAGCAAAGATTTAACTTGGAAGACTAAGGTGTGTGTGGTAGTTACATAATTTCATGTCAGCTTGAAGATATTAGTGAAAGGGTACGGTCTAGCCTGTCAATCAGGTCACAGCCTGATGGTACCTCCTGGTGGGCGTGGCCTTCTCATAAAGAGGATCTTGGGAACTTCCTCTCTCTCTGCTTCAACTTCCTGTTGATGAGCCACTTCAGGGCATGCTGATGGCAACCAGGACTCTGGAGATGGGTCCACCATCATTGGATCTATGAGACTTTGCATCCACTGGTCTGTGATCTTCCTGCATTCTGCATCATGGAGTGTGGCTGTGTGAGTCGGATGAGGGATTTATGGACTAGAATTAGACTTATGGACTTGAGTTGGACAGGGTTGGGATGTTTCCTTGATATACAATTACTTCTTGATATAAAGCTTTCTCTTACACATATATGAGTGGCCTTGGATTTGTTTCTCTAGTCAACCTGGTCTAACACAGTGTGCCTGATCCAAGCCGAAGTGTTCTCTGCCACCTTGTGTGCACAACAAATAAGGAAGGATGAAGAAGAATTAATGCAGTTGACTTATGGTACTGAGAAAGAATACTAAAAGAACCATGAACTTCCAGAATAAAACAAACACATCTGCCTTGGAAGAAGTACAACCAGAAGGCCTCTTAGAAGTGAGGATGACAAGGCTCCATCTCATGTTCGTTAGCTATGTTATCAGAAGAGGCCAGCCCCTGGAGAAAACATCGTGCTTGATAAAGTAGAAATTCATTGAAAACGGGATAGACCCTTAAGGAGATAGATTAACAGTGGCTGCAACAATGGGCTTAAACATAGCAATTGTGAGACTTTCACAGGACCAAGCAGTACTTAGTTCTGTTGTACATAGGGTCACTGTGAGTTGGAACCCACTCCAAGGCACCTAACATATTCTTAGCGATGACAGGTTAAATTGTGGAGTAGAATAAAAAGTGTGGTGCACAACAATGGTGAGGATGGCACAAGACCAGCTAGTGTTGCCCTCTGCTGCAAGTAGGATGACAATGAGTTGGAATAGACTTGACAGAGCCTAACAATGACAAGACAGTTCTTTTGGCTGACAAGTTCCATTAATTTATGGGGGGAAAAATGTGGTGGTTACATAATCTGTCAACTTGCGTGAAGGGGTGGAGTCTAGCCTGTCAATCAGGTCATAGCCAATGAGGCCTCTGGGTGGGCATGGCCTTCTCCTGAGGATTCTGGGAACTTCTGTCTTCCTTTCTAGAGGCAGCACACACTTTATCTCTGCTTTGTCTTCCTTTTGACAAGCCATATGGCACTACACTGATGGAGCCAGAGCCCTGGAGCTGGACATACCATGTGGAGACCCATGCCAGCGCTGAGATGCTCCGCCACCATTGGATCCACAAGACTTTCCACCCACTGGTCTGTGATTCAGCCACTGGCTGCATTCAGCATCATTGCATATGTTGTGTGAGTATGAAGAGGAATTTATAGACTGGGTATCAGACATATGGGCTAATATTGGACTTATGGACTTGATCTGGACTGAGCTGGGATGGTTTCTTAATATAAAATTGCTCTTTTATATAAAGCTCTTTCTTGTACACATATGAGTGTCTCTGAATTTGTTTCTCTAGTCAATCCAGACTAACACAAATTGAAAAATAAATCAATGATAAAAGTTAATTACGAGTTTCTAGGGGCATCTCTTCAAATACATGGCAAATACGTATTTGCTCTTTTTTTTTTTTTTCATGAGTGGACATCTAAGTACAACTTAGTCCAAATAACTATTGGCCCACTGGATCACCAGACTCCACGATCTAAGATCAGGAACACTAGATGGTGTCCAGCTACCACTACTAACTATTCTGGGAGGGATCCCATTAGAAGATCCTGACGCGTGTGGGAGAAAAATGTGAAACAAAACTCAGAATCATAAACGAGCCCAGGCTGACTTGTCAGATAGATACTGATGGAATCCTTGAAACTACAATCCTTAAACACCCTTCAGTCTGGAAATGAAGTAACCCATAGCTCAATTTTCAGCCAAACATTCGACAGGTTTTTAAGCAAGGTGTGCACACTTTAGAGTAATAAACCATTTAGATCAAAGGGGCAGCATTTACCTCCAGCACAAACTTCAGAAGGGTTAAGAAAGGAGGAGGCCTGGAGACAAAACAGGGAAGAAGTGAGATAAGTGATGTTATATTTATAACAATTATAATTGTTATAATTGCAATGAATGAGATGAAACAAAATGCCCATGAATTGTGAAATGGAAAATTGACAATCTGCTCTGTAAGCTGGTTCACAATAAAAAGTTATATGGGGAAAAATATTTCCTTCATTGCAATGAACCACTAAGGTCTGACTTTAAGAAATAGGCATGTTACATTTGGCTGTCTTCAAACAGAATATAATAAATAAGAGATATTTGCTTCCCCAATGTTTGGTGCATACTAATATTTTTGAAATACCTCCGAGATGTTGATAAATCAGAGAGAAAACTGCCTATGAATTTGTTGATGATGCCAATGTGTCTTCTCTCTGGAGCCCGGATGGAGGTAGGCCCAGGTCACAGTGAGGAGTCCCAGACTAGCACAGAGTTAGATAACAACTATAGGCTGATAGGTTGGTGGTTCAAACCCACAAAGAGGCTCCTTAGAAGACAGGCCTGGATATTTGCTTCTGAAAGTTCCCATCCTTGAAAATCCTATGGAGCAGTCCCACTCAGGACACACAGGATCGCTGTGAGTCCGAATCCGTGTGGTGGTGACTCACAGCAACGAAGGAGAAGGAAGGAAGACAAACAAACAAACAAAATAAGACCCTCAACAATATGTATTGTCACCGTGACTGCAACAATGGGCTCAAACTTAGCAATGACTGTGAGGATGGGGAAGGGTCAGGCAGTGTGTCATTTCATTGTACATATGGTTGCTATGAGCCGTTCCTGACTCTATGGCACTAAACAACACAACAACAAATCAAACCTGAGAAAAGTAGTATTTGATGGGAAAAAGACACACAGAGTTATTTTTAAAATACTTTTAATTCAGTAATTACTATAGGTCACTTATCTCTTTTCTCCCTTCAGATGACTTGATCTATGTTCTCTAGACCTCAGGGAGGATGTTGGATGTGGGACGCCATTTGGATTTCTAGTCCCTTTATGCTGGTCATTTTTCAGATTACCCTTTTTTTCCCTCCCAATACTTTTATTGGCATATAGTTCACATCTCATACAATTCAATAGTTCAGTCACATCAAGAAGAGCTGTACAATCATCATCACAATCAGTTTAAGAATCTTTTCTTCAATCTTGTACTCGTCATTATTAGCTCCCCATTTCCCCCCAACCTCCCCCGCCTGTAACTCTCTATGGGGGTAGAAACCCTCGGCCTCGTCCCTTAGAAAGGTCGTGGGTTCAAACTGTTTACCTTGCATTTAACAGCCTAAGTTGTAATCCACTATGCCACCAGGGCTAACTAGTTCTTAGATTAATCTTTTAAAAATATAGATGAAATACCATTTTCATGGATACTTTTAAATTTTCTCTTCAAATCCATTCATTAAAAATTCCCCCTAGCCAGGAGGAAGGTAAAAGGAGACAGAGGAAAGATCTAGGAAGCAAAGCTATGGATGGAGGTATAATATAGGTGTGTATATACATAAATACATTAATTCATAAAAATGGAGGTATTGATCTATGTACATATACTTATACAGCGATACACTAAGGTAGCAGATGGACTTTTGGTCTCTGCTCAAGCCCTCCCTAAACACAAGAACACTTTGTTCTAAGAACCTGGCATTCTGTGATGCTTACCCTCCCAGCACGATCCCTGAGTACAAAATGAGTACATAAGCAAATGTGGTGAAGAAAGCTGATGGTGTCTGGCTAACAAAAGATATAGCATCTGGGGTCTTAAAGGCTTGAAGTTAAACAGGCAGCCATCTAGCAGAAAAGCAGCAAACCTACATGGAAGAAACACACCAGCTGGTGCAATCCTGAGGTGTCGACAGGATTGGGTAACAGGCATCAGAAGACCCAAAGCAAACAAACAAACAAAGACCATACTGTTATGAACTAGCGGGTCGGAGCAGAGACCCCAAGCCCATCTGTAGACAATGGGACATCCCCTCACAGAAGGGTGACAACGAAGGGATGAGTCAACCAGGGCGCAGTATAGCACCGATGCAACACACAATATTCCTCCTGTTCCTTGAGTCTTCCTCACCCCCCACTATCATGACCCCAGGCCTGCCTTCCTCTTAGGGCTAGACTGGAGCATGTGCACAGGTACAGGTAAGCAATAAGAGCTCGAGACACACGGAATCCAGGAACAGGAATGGGAATAGCGGTACCAGGAGGCAAGGGGAAGGTGGGAGAGGAGGGAGGAAGAGGGACCGATTGCAATGATCGACACATAACACACACACGCCCAGGGGGACAAACAACAGAAACTGTGGGGGGAGCAGACAGCGGATGATAACCAATAATGAGAGTGGCGATACTAGGAGGGTGGAGGGAAGGTGGGGTAGAAAGGTGAAACCGATTACAGGGATCAACATATAACCTCCTTTTGGGGGAACGGACAGCAGAAAAGTGGGTAAGATGTCGGACAGTGTGAGACATGACAAAATAATAATAACATAAATTATCAAGGGTTTGTGAGGTAGGGGTGCCAGGGAGGGAGGGGAAACAATGAGGAGCTGATACCAAGGACTCAAGTAGAAAGAAAATGTTTTGAGATTGATGATGGCAACAAATATACAAATGTGCTTGACACAATGGATATATGCATGGATTGTGATAGGAGTTGTCCCCAATAAAATGATTCTTAAAAGAAAAAAAGATGTGAAAATAATTTATAATTTGTTAAGGGATCACGAAGGTGGGCAAGGGGGAGGGAGGAGAAAAAAGAGCTGATACCAAGGGCTCAACTAGAAAGTAAATGTTTAGAAAATAATGATGGCAACATATGTACAAATATGCTTGATACAACTGATGTATAGATTGTTATAAGAGCTTTAAAATCCCCCAATAAAATGCTCTTTTAATTAAAAAAAAATTCCCCCTATATCTACTCACCTGTTTCTAATTCTAAGTTCATTCTGAGTATTTTCTCTTTTAAATTTTAAAAATTATTACCCGTCTTTTGTTTTATGTTTGTATTTCTCTAATTCAGAATGTCTTTGGTGCGTGTTCTTTCTCTTGGATTGTCTTTGTTTCCATTAACTCACCTTTTGTAGTTTATTTTTATTTGTCTTCTATGATAGAGACTTCCTCAGATGTCTAATTGTCCTCAGTGGTCTGCTCATATTTAGGAATACAAAAAACCAAACTCACTGCCATCAAATTGATTCTAACGCCTAGCTACCCTGCAAGAGAAGGTAGAACCGCCCTTGTGGATCTCTGAGACCGTAGCTCTTTACAGGAACAGAAAGCCTCATCGTTCTCCCATAGTATGGCTGACATTTTCAAACTGCTGACCTGGTGGTTAGCAGCCCAGCACACAATCCACTACGCCACCAGGCTCCTCATATTTAAGAGCAGGACACCAACATGCTGTGGGGAACTCGGAGTGAATGAATGAGGCTTGCCAGCTTCCCTGGAGAGTCATTTGTCAGGGCTTCTAGTTGGGAATATTCTGTGTCAGGATTTTCAAATCTTTCCCTTGGAGTTGATCAAGATCTACTGAGATTTGTTGCTTTACCTTCTCAGGTTTATGTCTTGGTAGAAGAGAAGCAAGTGCCTGATTTCAGGGAAAGGAACATGGAGCTCTGATTCCTTTTAAAACACACTTTCAAGGCCCCGTATTGTAGTTCCTCTTATTTTTCACCTCCACTTCAAAAGGCATTGGGAGACAACCAGTTATGAGTGTTTTGGGATTCTGCAGGTGTGCTGGTTTGGCTATTGGTTTTTCCCAGGGCTTCTTTAGGATTCCATTTTCTTGGTCTATCAAGTCTTTGCCCTTCTTCCATCTGTTTGGGAGCTTCTCCAATTTTGTTGCCATTGTAACTTTATGAAATGCAATGATTTACGAGATGTAAAATCATTTTAAAATACTTTAATTGCATTTTGGGTATGCATAACAGGCTCCTGTCAACAGTTTCTAAGCATGTTGTTCAGTGATTGTGGTGAGAATCTTCGCTTTGTGTCAACATTCTTATTCTTTTCACTATGGTTGTTTCATCCCCCTCCGCTGCCTCTTACAGCCCCCTCCCCTTTTCTTTCAGTTTTTAGAAGAATGGTTGTCGTCGCACAGAAGGTCTTCATAAGCAGTGAAGCCCTTGAGCGCTAACCTAAAAGCTGGTGGTGTAGACCCGCGAGGTGCTTTTCAGAAGGACCATGTTGCTGTCAACTCCCATAAAAACGCCAGCCTTGCCAATCCTATGGGAGCGGTTCTACCTAGTCCTACAGGCTCACTAACCGTTAGTTTTGGTTGCTCATTTGATCCCATGTAGTTCATTTTTTAAAAGAGCACAGTACACAAGGGTGCTCCTCTATTTTCTTTGAGTTAACCTGCTATTTAGTTAAAAGGTAATTTCCGAGGATAGTTTTAGTTCAAGATTTAAGAGTATATCAGGGCAACATTCTTGGGGATTTTTCCAATCTCACAAGGCTCAGTAATCTGAGTTCTTTGAGAATGTAAAGTTCTGTTCTGCATTCCTCTCCCTTTCTACCAGGATCTATCTGCTATGACCTTGATGAGGACATTCCATATTGTTAACTGGCCACCATCGGGCTTTTCTGGTCTCAGAATAGAGGAGGCCATGGTTCACGGGGCAATGAGCACCTTACCCTGGTTCGCTCTCTGATCTTTGGGTCTCCTTTTTCTTGTCTACTCCAGATGAATAGCTGTATCTTAGATGACTACTTGCAAACTTTTTTTTCTTAATGGTTTTATTGAGATATAATTCATACACTCCCATTGTTCAGTCATATTTTAAAAGGTTATATATACATCATCACAATCATTTCTAGTGCATGCCCCCACCCCAATCCGATTCATTATTTGCTCCCCAATTCCCCTCAACCAGCCCCCACTCACAAGGTATGGAGACCCCAGAGACTACTTACCAAACAGAAGTATTGGATTTCACTTTAACTTAATGGAGGGTAGGGGACAGGGAAAGAGAGGAAGGAGATGGATGAAGAGACAATATTTATTAAAAAATATGTAAATGTGTGTTTCAAATGCATTCTATTTTGTAATATGTCAAAATTTTCATAATAAAGTTTAAAAAAATCTCTTTACTACATAACTGAACTATTGAAATGTATTATTTTTTACATTATATGCCAAAAAACTCTGTTAAATTAAAAAAAATCTCTTTACTGATGTCAGTAGGTTTTAGAAGGAAACCGGAGAAAATGTTGGATTTGCTGCCTCTACATAGAAGTCCAGAACCATTCATTATTTAACAAACATTTTCTGATGATCCGGGTATGCTGGGTGCTGTGCAAAGATCCCACTGCCATTGATTTGGCTCTGACTCATAGCAACCCTATAGAAAGAGACTGCTACATCTTTTCCGCATGGAGTGGCTGGTGGATTTCAATCACTTTCTTTTAGTTAGCAGCCCATCAACCCACGATGTCACCAGGACTCCTCTGCTAGGATACACACAGGAAGATGGAAGAGTGAGATGTTATTTATTGTACATGGTCAACTATATTGAGTTTTTCTAAATGGAAATCTATGACTCTTTAGGGTCTAGAATGTTTGACATTTCTTCTTTCCTTTTCTGGCCTCCTATATTTGGGGACATGTATATTTTTATGAAATATGAAAGAGGGACTTATAAAAGGGAAAAATGGAACATTTGAGTGGTAGACTGGACCATTAAAGAGTTTTTTCTTGATTCCGAACATATTCATACAAGCCATCTAAGTAACATAAGTAATGAATAAAAATGATAACAGCAAGAAGTGAACAATATTTTTCATCTACCAACAATTAGAAAGAAAAAGCAAAATCCCTATCAAGAAATCTCACGAAGGTGGGAAATTTTTCCTGGGTGGGTGGTGACTGGTTGAATTTGACATACAACAGTGAGAAACATTTTGGCTTTTTTATTTCATTGGTGTGCCGGTACCACAGATTGAAGGCATTACTTCCTATTAAACCAGTGGCTACATAAAACGGAGCACTGATGGTTCAGTGGTTATGTGTTGGGTGAGCCACATGGTCAGCAGTTCAAAACTACCAGCCGCTCCTCGGGAGGCAGACTGGGCTCTCTACTCTCATGAACAGTTACAGTCTCGGACATTCACAGGGGGTTGCTATGAGTCTGCCTAGACTCAATAGCAATGAGAGATGAGTTACAAAAGATGATTCCTTTTTAGTCCCCAGGGGAAGCTGTGGAAAAGAAAGCATTAACCATCAACCTTGGTTCCAAGTGGTTCTAAATGCTAGGAGGCCAATCTCCTAGTCCAGATAGCAACTTATTATACTCCCCTAGCACTTGACTGAGGGAGTTAGCAATGGTGGCACAATGATTATGCATTCCACTGCTGATGGAAGTCAGCACTTCCAGTCCTCTAGTTGTTCTGCAGGAGAAACCAAAAGACCGAACCCCCTGCTGCATGCTCCATTCTGATGCACAGTCACTCTGCCAGACAGAGCAGAATCGCACCCTCGGGTTTCTGGGCTGTAAACCTTTACTGAAATGACAGACATTATCTTATTTCTGCACAGCAATTGGCTGGTTGAGCCGCGACCTTTCAGTTAGCAGCCCAACTTCCCAGGGCTCCTCTGCAGGAGAAAAGACCATCTGCTCCCACAAAGATTGCAGTCTAGGGAACGCTATGGGGCAGTTCAACTCTACTCCATAGGTTGCAGTGGTATCATTCAGTTGACATCACTCACTGTGTCACCCTCAGGTGGCAGGTGGTCAGTACTCAGTAGAGCCTGACAGAACCCTGCCCTTGAGGAGGCCCAGGTCTCCCCGTGGGTCCTACTCTTCTATCCTACTTCCCAGTCCTCCCCATCCTCTCGTGACTCTCCTCCCCTCTTTCATTGGTGGTTGAGAGAGAGGTGATGTGTTACTACACTGGGTTACTACACGAGGGTTCGTATCACTTTCTGGCTCCTCTTCCTGCATCACTGGCCCTTGGCTACCGCAGAACATAGGTTTGCTTTTTGGTGTCACCTCCTCTACAGTATTAACATCGTGGCTTTACTCGGGGGCTAGAGGAGTTTGGTCCCCACTCCCTGAACTGTCAGAGGTGATGCCAACAAAATGACCCCACAGTCTAGGGACGGGGTGGGGACTGCCAAGGCAGTGGCTAAGTGGTGTCACCTATCACACAGTGTGGCAATCATCACCACCTCCCCTCTACTGCCACTGAGGGAGGAGGAGATGCAGGGTGGGGTGGGTGTGGGGGAATGCAGAGTTGGAAGGGCCAGGGCCACAAAGGGCAGCACACTGCCCTCCACGGGGGTTGGGCCAGGTCAGAAGCTCAATTTTCATCAAGCTGATGCCAACTCATGGCAGCCCAAGTGTTAGAAAGTAAAATGCCATCGTTTTTCTTGGCTGTCATCTTTGTGGGAGCAAATGGCCAGGCCTTTCTTCCAAAGATCTCCTGGGTGGGTTTGAACTGCCAATCTTTAGGAGTGTCTCATCCAGAAGTTGGCCCAGCTCAGTACGTTTGTTTGTGAGGTCTGGTGGTAGGTGACACAAACCTTAACGATGTGGTAGCTATATAATCATTTGTCAATTTGAAGATTAAGAATGTAGGGGTGGAGTCTAGCCTGTCAATCAGATCATAGCCAATGAGGCCTCTGTGTGGGCATGGCCTTCTGAGAATTCTGGGAAATCCAGGATTTCCTCCTTGGAGGCAGGAGAGACTCTCTCTCACTACTTCACTCCCTGGGAGACATTGCAGCTGAAAAGACACATGGAACTACCCTAGTGCCCTGAGCTGGACAAGCCACATGGATGCAACCAGACCTCCCCTGCCAGCGCTGAGATGCTTACAACACCCCTAGACCCAAAGATTTTCTACCCACTGGCTTGTGATCGTCCTGCATTTGGCTTCATTGCATGTGCTGTGTGAGTCTGAAGAAGACTTTATAGATTGGTATCAGAAATATTGGCTAATATCAGACTTATGGCCTTGGACTGGACTGGGTTGGGATGTTTTCTTAATGTACAATTGTTCTTATATATAAAACTCTTCCTTATACACATGTATGTGTGTCCATGGATTTGTTTCTCTAGTCTACCCATGCTAACAGAGCCTGTATGGGGTGTGTGTTCTGCACCCCACCTGACATCCCTCTCTCCAGTGATAACGCACGTAATCACGTTGACTTGGAATAGGCTTGATAGCACAGCACAACCACTTGCCTGGATTTGGTCTTCCTTTGTCTTTTGTTTGTCTCACTACTCTACTGAGCTTTTGAGAATACTTTCCTTCTGAACAAAGGGCCAAAGTCAAGTCAACCTCCCAAATAAGCACAGCCCATTGTTGTGACTGACTTTCGTTTTGTCTTAATGCCCAAAGGACCCTAAGGGTCTCTAATGGTATAAACAGCTTACTCTCAGCTACTTACCTAAAGGTTGGCTGTTCAAACCCACCCGGTTGATCTTTGGCAGAAAGGCCTGTCAATTTGCTTCAATAAAGATGACAGCGTAGAAAATGAGGGAGTTTGACTTTCTAAGGCATGGGGCTGCCATGAGTTGGCATCAACTTGATGAAAACAGATTTCTTTCTGTAAAATGTGTGTGTATGTGGAGAGGGAGGTTCTTAGGAGCTAGGAGCAACAGCTATGCTGAAGATCTGTATCTGTTCAGCGGTGGGCTATATGGACGAAAATGCTATCTGAGTACATATATGCAGAGTTAAAATTGGTCAGATTATAATCTTCTTCAGGGCAGAGGGGGTCTTCGATGTTGCCCCTCACAGGGTTTCGCACCCTGTCTTGCATGCAAGAAGTATGCATTAAATATTTTCCAGTATTGATTTGTTGATATTGATTAGTAGATACTATAGAAACAGTACAATTAATTACCACTGAGTGTGTATTACTTGGTTGTTTGTGGCTGTACTTTTCAACATAGTTAAGCTCAGAAATTGGTTACAAAGTGAATAAAGAAAACCCTTCCCGTTTGCTATTGTTTTTTATTCCCCCAGTAAAATTCTCATCTTTATTACACTTTTTAACTTTATTTTGTAAAAAAAGTTTCATTGGCAAATAGAAAAACCTCAGTCCAACAGAAAGAAGACAATAAAAACAAGAACAAATTAAAAATTGGCAAAAAGAGAAAACAAAAGATAATTTGTTAAATTTTAACCTAACAATGTCATCAGTAATCCCCTTCCCACTGCACTTGTATGAGGGCAAGCCTATTTACTTGCTGAGTTAATGATCTGCTGATCTGAGGGAGAAAGATGGGGCTTTTTATAGTTAATAGTCTCAGAACCTCAAAGGGGCCAGTTCTTCCTTGTCCTATAGGGTGGATATGTGTCGGCATCAACTCGATGACAGGAAGTTTGGTGTTTGGAGTTAATAGTATGGGGAGTTTTGATATTCTTTTTTCTTTCACATACTTCAGGGCTATTAACAATATCCTCTGGTGGGAATAATCTTCCCCCATGAAAAATGAAACAGAGACGGCATTACAGTATGAAAAATAGGTTCATCCTCTAATGCCACATACTAGAGTGCCTATTGTATTCTTTGGCCTAACTTAGGCACATGGTATGAGACAGATACACACAGTAGTGTCTGTCCTCAAGGGGTTTACAGTCTAATGAGGAAAAAAAAGTGTAAAATAAAATTGCCTTAACAGATGTGAAAATTGTTACCAGTTAGCTCTCAAAGGGCTGAAGGAGCCCATCACCGAGGGTTTGGGCAGATAGCTGCTTCTTCCTCTGAATTTGTTGTAGAAGGGCAGGGAAGTTGGCTTTTTTGTTCTCTTGAAAACCAAGTGAATCGCTCAGATGGGGTAACATGCTTTCTTCTTCCCCAAGAGTGCTTTAGTTTCATCACGGAGGCATAGAATCTTACCATTGAAATAAAACGTTAACAATGATCTAATCTTGTCCACCAAAAGAAAGAGAGAGAGAGAGAAAGAAAGAAAAGGACCATTGTACTTGTATAAGGAAACACTGCTAAGCTAAAACGTTGGCTTTGATGCCGGCTTTATTGGTATAGGGCTGGCCCTTGTGGCCAGATGTTTGCCCACTGTTCAGGAGCTGCTCACTTGCTTGCTTTTAAAAGCATCTGCAGAAAGAGGACTTGCCCCAGAAGCTCTGTCAGAATATCAAAGAACAACGATTCCTAAATCCCCCAATACATTGCTCCGCTCATTGGCTCCGATTGTGTCATGACCACCACCAACCAATAAATGTGGCAGGGAGTGGGATTATGCTGATTTATTTAGGTTGGAATGATGCTAATTTGAGTGGATGGAAACCACATGCATGCTCCAGCAAGGAGCCAGGGCAGGGGTATGACGCAAAGAACAGGTGCTCACCACGATAAGGGGAGGCTAACACAGGGTCCCCCACTGGGTCCAGGTTTGGCTACTGACAATGTCACGGGAAAACTCCACCCCCAACCTATAGTCGCCTTTCCCCTCTGGACAGCTAAATTTGTAGGAAAGGCATTACACAGTTGCAGTTGCATCTACCTCCCTGTTTCCATTTTAGGGCTCCAATTGTTCTCGGCTAAGCTGAGGCCACTACTTTGCATCTCTTTCGTGTCTTCTGTGTGGTCCTTCCCGGTGTTTATTGCACTAATTGACCTCACAGAGTCTAAACATTGGCTTCAATTCCCAAACTGAAAGGAATTTGAGGATTAGTTATCTGTCTTTTCCCTACTCCATTTAGGCTTTCTTCAGGCCAAGTTCAAGAACTCGCTCCAGCTAGTGGTTGTGTGACCGACCCTCTCTGGGTCGTCTCCGTAAAAGGAAGGGATCTGCTCCATCCATTTCCAAGGCCATGTCGCGCTGTCCGATTCTGCGGCCCCGAGTGGGATACGCATGGGAGATGGTGACCATCGTGCACGTGGGGCGTTGAATGAGTGGGGTGTTTCAGAACCTGAAGCCCACGCTGCTCTCTCCGTTTTGAGGGAGCTTTTGCCCTTGCTCCTGCATACGGCTCCGCAGCAAATTCGACCACACGCAACGACTTCAAGAAGTGGCTGGGCCTCCCTTCCCCACGCGGGCGTCCCCCGCGCCGAGCGCAGCGCAGCGTCCCCCGGGCGCAGGCTCGGGGCCCCGGCCGATGGCAGCGTCCAGCGCGGCGCGCCGGGGAATGGCAGCTCCAGGGCTCGTCGGCCTCGGGCTGGGTGGCCCGGCCAGCGGGTCCTGAGGCAACCGCAGCTGCTCCTCCGCTGTTCCGGGCCGAGAGGGCGGAGCTGCCCCTGTGCCCGCGAGTCGGGGCAGGCGTCCCCTTTGCAGAGGCCTTGCGC
>NW_022103905.1:14967545-15006930 GCF_000313985.2 Echinops telfairi
AGGGGAGAGAGGGAAACGGGGCGAAGAGCAAAGGGGAGACCAGGCAGCGCGAATGCCACCTGCTTTGAGCGTAGTTCGAGGGCTGGCGTCCAGCTCCCGCAAGTTGGACACCTGAACTTTGATGTAATGTCGAGACTCGCGGGTTTAAAACTTTAATGCCAGCGGGGTCATCCCATTTAACCCGTTAAAAGGAGAACAATGTATTCTTGAGCTCCGGTGCAGTCACCTTCTGACCCTGTATGTTATTAGGGATTTGGACTTTACACGAAAAAAGGGGTTTTTTTTCCCCCCTACACTGTTCTTTCTCTTCATTCTCAAGATCTGATGAATAGGGTTAATGGTACCTGAAAGATGTCAGCTGCAAGAAAGCCAGCTGAGGGCTACATTTCCAATCTTTTGAGCAGAACTGTTTTATTTTCAGACGACGGTGGACACACACACACACACACACACACACACACACACACCGAGGAAATAATTCATAGACTCACAAATATCATTGGAAACCAAAGGACCGCTGTCCTGATTGCTTATGGATTAAATTTCATTATTAACTGTTACTAGGAGGCAGAATCAATACTCACTTTATAGAACAGTCTTAAGGATGTATACTGTAGGTTGTAGTATCAGGTGTGATTTTGACTGCCTGTGTGCATTAAGTGGCAGTGTAAATGTAATGTGGTACGCTTAGTTTCAGAGTGAAGGTCTTGAGCAAAAATAGACTGTTTAAACTTAATCATATCATCCCTTCTGTTCGTGATTTTTCAGAACAGAATGTAACATGTATTTCTAAGTAGTGTTAGGAATTTGTATTATTCCAGGTGTAATTGCTTTTATGGGTCTGAATGTATCTGCTCAATTGTAACCTCCCTCTGAAATTTAGTAGCATATTGCTGATTCTTGGGGAACTTTTGTTAGCAGAGGGACTAGAAGAATTTCAGTACTAACTCATAATGGGTTTGGGTTCTTTTACAGATGTTTTCCCCACCTGTTAATAGTGGGAAAACTAGACCAACGACACTGGGAAGCAGTCAGTTCAGTGGATCAGGTAAGATGATGCCTCAAGTCAGAAACTCTTGACATTGTGTGACATTTTAGTAGATAAGTATAAAGTACTTTAATATTTTTCTTCCTGCCGTTTTATGTTTAGTGTGTGAAGTAAAAATTATAAACAAATAAAAATCCCCCATTTGAGCTGACGCACCAAGGATTCATTAACATTTCTGTTAAGAATTTCAATATGGATTTGAAATTGTCTTCTGAGTTTGAAAATTGAAAATTGGCTTGTTTGAATAGAAGGGATATAATTGGTAATCTTGCCTGGAATGTCAGTGCAGTGTGTTGTCAGAGAATGGTAACTTGCCACAGAAACTAAAGTAATGCTATTGGGAAGGGTGTTTTGGGAAGGGGAGGGTTTGTACATATTGCCATAGACTAGAGTGTAGCATACAACACTCCCTATCCCCCCTTTTAAAGTCATTTCATATAACTACTTTTGAATGTCACTTGATTATTTCTTCTGTTGAGGATGCTAAAATTGTAAATACAACATTTTAGCTTCTAGGGATTAAAAGGAAGATTGATATTTAGTTTTATATTCAATACTTAGTTCTATGTGAGGAAAGCATAAGAAGCAAAAGGCTTATAATATGTATGGCCTTTTAAAAGTTTATTTAAATATGTGTGTGAATATAAATCTTACCATATTTTCAGCTTGTGAGCATTTATTAAACTAGGTTCTAAAGAATTGGTAAAAAAGGTATTATGGAATGTATGCATGTGAAAAACTGTTATTGAGCACCACAACAACTAGTAAGATTTATTTATTTTTAAAAAAATTGTCATTCCCCTGAAAATCAGCAAATTGCTGATTGTTGTGCACAGTTATTTAAAATGTTAATACAAATTATTAGAAATTTAGACTTAATTTTGAATGCCCCCATTCGATGGCTGAATTATGCACTGTAATTCACATTATGATAGGTTAATGTTAAAGTAAATTAGATTCTTGTTCCCATAATAAACCTTCTCTGTATTTATACCTTATCTCCATCATTAAATGTGGATCCCATTTTTCTTAGGTATTCTTTTCCTACTGCTTAGAACTCACAATTATTTTATAAACATTTCATAAGCAAGGTCCAGTCTAGTGTACACATGCTGTAATTTTCTGTTTAGTTTGTTACTTAGTGCTAAGAGATTGACAAACAAATAAGCCAAAGTTCTCTCAGCATCATTTTAAGCAGACCAGCTGTCAAATCTGTGGGCTGAAACTCACTAATTCCTCTTTGATACTTTTTATTTCCTCTTGTTAATGATACTTGATTTTGTAAAATAGTTTGAGAGCAAGACATGAGAAAACATGGTTAGTGCTCTAACTAATTTTATACTCTACAGTGAAAGAATGTTCCTACTTGAAAATCATATAGTTGTTTAGTTTCTAAAATTCATTTTTAAGGATGAAACTCCAGTTGTGAAAAATTCTGCATTTAGTTTCACATTCCTGAAGAATAAGAGTATTTTGAATTTTAAATCACACTGAAGGCTAATCAGATTGATAACATGATTAGCCAAACCCCAATTCTCATAGTTCCTTTCTTTTACTGGAAATTATTAGAAAATTTTTACTTTGGGAGAGGGGAAGGAAGAAAAAATGATTAGTTATAGAGAAGAAAGCAATAGACCCTTTACTTTTTAAAAATAGTTTTATTGAGATATATAGCATATCTACAATTCAATAGTTCAATTAAGAAGAGTTGTGCATTCATTCCCACAATCAACTGTGGAACATTTTCTTCCTCCTTGTACCGATTACTGTTGACCGTATTCTTCTCTACCAATGTTTTGACTGCAATTTGATTTTTGCACTTTTGGGAGCTTTCAAATTTATTTTGCCTAAGAAATAGTGAGATGTCCAGATTCACATACATACGGTATACTTAGTAAATAATGTATTAAGTGAGCACTATTTATCAATACAACGTTTGCTTCATTAGTGCCAGCTTAAATTGTGGAATATATGTAAGTGACATACATGGTTTTCAAGGACATGGACTTCTGACACTTGCTATTAGAAATACTTTGTGTTTTTAAAATAGGATAATTATCTTTTTAAAAGTAAGACGGTATAGAAATAAACACTGTATGTAAACTTGGTGAGAATTAAAGTATTGGCACTGGAGCAATTGTGGAACCCGTCTTTAAGTAGCTTGCATTACATACACACAAAATTTATCCTGTGGAAGTCGTTATGGTATTTGATTCTTGGGAATGAGAAATTTAATTCTGAAACCGCTTGAGTTATTCATTTAAAGTTTGAACTTAGAACACCTGTATTCAATGGACAGTAATATTTATGTGGTTTGCTGTAAATGTCAGAAGATTGCTGTATTAAAAAATAATCCTGTGACCTTTCATAATAAATGGACTTAAATTTTTCAAAGGAAAGATAACATAAATGATTATTTTACATCAAACTATACTGGTAAATAAGGTTTAGAAATATAGTAATTTCTGATATTAAAGGGAATTTCATAAAGAAATTGGCATACTAATATTACTTATAAGTGATACAGTTATATATATCCTAGACATTTAAAGTAATTTTCTGTTCTAGTTTCAAAAGCTATTATGTAATACTTCCTAATACTTGTTTACTTACAGCATGTAAAGGACTAGAGATCTGGCTTTCCTTTTGAAGAGTTGACTTAAGATTAAATTAGAATTTTCTTGTCTTTTAGTTTTACATTTGTAAAACCCCAAGCTTTTGACCTAGTGGAAACTATAATTGTGCATTATCATTATACTTCTTGATTATTTTTTCCTTTTGAAGATGACTTAATTGGGCTGTTTTTGAAAAATAACACGTTCAGGATTTTTAAAGCTCAAAACATGCACGTGTGTGTGTGTGTGTGTGTGTGTGTGTGTGTGTGTGTTACAGTACATGTTGCTCTTGTTTATTTTATTCCAGAAACAAAACAAGTAACTTGTGTGATAGCTGACATTGCAATAGCTGGCATTGCATCAGAAGTTATTGCTGAAAAGATGAATGTGTATTTAATATTACTCATTTGTCTTGACTTGGTTATATGTTTTTCTTCTTCAGGGTGTTTTCTTTCTGTGATGGTAAGACTGACTTGGTCCACTTGTGATAGGCTCTGGAGGTGTTCTTAGAGTGACCTTGAGAGATGTGCTTCTCAGTTGGAGCGGAAGATGAGGGCACTCTGTTAGGGAGGTCATGTAAAGCAGGAAAGCTTGTGAAAAT
The DNA here is from genome assembly GCF_000313985.2 of Echinops telfairi. Lineage (NCBI taxonomy): Eukaryota > Metazoa > Chordata > Mammalia > Afrosoricida > Tenrecidae > Echinops > Echinops telfairi. The sequence goes on from NW_022103905.1 coordinate 14,971,810, forward strand.
ACTGCCAAATTGGGAATGAACTTTTTCAATCACAAAACTTATACCCTCTTGCTCCAGTTTCCTAAGTTTGAATGTGTAGAACTAGCTTGTGATACTGGGTTTAGTTTTCAATAAATGAAATGTTGGCATAATAACTGGAATTTTCTTTGTTAGTTTTTGGATCCAGATAATAAGAGAAGGTGGAAAGAGGTGGAAGATATTTGTTTTGCAAGCCATATGTATATATTGAATATCTTTCCTTGATATTTCTATCTAGAAGTTATTTTAACGAGCAAGCAAAGGTTTACTTTATTGAAATCAGAATTTTTTTTCAGTGTAGATTTCTTCTGCCCAAGCTTTTTTTTTTGCCAGGGGGGGCGGGGAAAGACACTAATTAATATTGAGCATTTTCTAGCTCTTATGTGAAAATAGAATACAGAATACAGTTTTTCATTCTTCATTTTTTAGAGGGAACATTTTCAGATGTATATAGCAAGGCTTTTTGAAATTTTTTTGTATAGGGTGAGAAAAATGAATGTTCATTAAATTGTTCTCCATTCATTTAAAAACAATTAGGTATTTAAAATTTGAGATATGATTCACATGCCATTGTAAGAAATAATGCCCAGAGATCCTGTGTACCCTCTTGCCCAATTTCCCTCAGTGGTAACATCTTGTAAAACTATATAGTACCACATCACAATTAGGCTATTGTCACTTAGGTAGAGATACGAGGCAGTTAGTTCTATCACTACAAGGATTCTTGATGCTGGCTCTTTATACCTGTATTTGCTTCTCCAATAGTAGCAAAACAAAAAGTTCCAAAGTAAGATTATTAAATATTTACTTTATTAGAGTAAGCTTTTCAAATGGCTGTAACAATTTTTTTGAATTGAATTTTATTTGTTCCTTGAATTGAATTTGTTCCTTGAATTTTATCCCCCCGCCCGCCAATGGGAATGTTGAAATTAGAAATACAATGTTTTTAGCATTTAAGGAACAAAATGAGAGAACAAACATTTAATATATCAGTTCAAAGGCTAATGAATGACTTTCAGCCATATTTATCTCAAAATTTTCAGTTACCTGCTACTTTATTTAATATTTATTTTGTGAAGCCTACTTTCCTAGTAGCTTTTGAGAAGGTGAGAAATGGACATTTCATTAACTAGACCAGAAGATAAAATGTGAAATCATGAGGTAGATGAATTTCTCTGACAAAAACCATTAATATCATTGAAATTGAATCCCTGAGAGTAAGTTTATGCTGAGGTGTGGGGTGGGTCTAAGGGAAACTTAGAGAAGGTGAATTTAGAGTTGTTCTGTGAAGGTGATAGGAAAATGAATTAGGAAAGAGAAATGACTCTCGGGTGTGAAATCGTTTGATGGAGTGACCTGGAAATGGGAATTTGACTGGATCTAAGTGCTTAGAAAGTCCAGAGAAAGAGAAATCGAATCTTACTGAACCGTATTCCTGGAGTACTCTTTTCTGGGGACCATACTGCCTGGTTTCAAATTCTAGCATTGCCACTTAAACTAGCTGGGTGGTTTGGGGCAAGTTACTTAATCTCTCCGACTGTTTCTTAATCTGCAATGTAGGATTAGCAACAGTAACTATCTTTAGTTTCCAGACATATCCAAGAATCTTGCAGGGGGCTAGTAAACTGGTGGAAAACATGTTTAGTGGTGAGGGACTAGCAATAAGAAGGCATTCATTTAGGAGGCTACTGCACTAATGTAGAGCTGTTGAACGTTAAGGCTTGGTTTGGGAGTAGTGGGTAAGGTGGGAAGACACCAGGAGTAAACGGTTGCTAGGATTTGAAGGGGTGGATTTTGGTAGGTAAGGGAACTCAAGGTTGCAGTTCTGGCATCATTGGAGGATGGCAGTGTGGTATTGCTGGAGGAAGTAAAGATGCTGAATTGTTTTGAGTATTTTAAATTTTATGTGATTTGAGACTCTTATGGTTAATCTGGAGATTTACAAGGGAAATATGCCAGGAGCTGAGTTGACGATGATGATGTTGAGAAAAGGAAGCTGTTCTTTTTCAATGGTTATAAAATTAATACATGGTCACTGATAAGAACACTGGACAGAAAAAGAAGGAGGCATAACTATTGGACTATTAAAAGAAAATTATTATGTTAAAAAATTTCTTTCTAATCTTTTTCCCCCTAATGGTTCTATGCTTACAAAGTTGAGAGCTTACTAATGGTTATACTTTATCTCCTGCTTTTTTTTTTCATTTGGTATTGTAGTATGAATATTTATCATTGAAGGGAGACATCAGATAGTGTAAAACATGAAAAAATAATTTATAAATTATCAAGGGTTCGTGAGGGAGGGAGGGTGGGGAGAAGGGAAAAAATGAGGAGCTGATACCAAGGACTCAAGTAGAAAGAAAATGTTTTGAGAATGATGATGGCAACAAATGTACAAATGTGCTTGACACAATGGATGGATGTATGGATTATGATAAGAGTTGTATGAGCCCTCAATAAAATGATATAAAAAAAAGATTCTTCAGAAACATGGTTTTAAATTGTTGCTTGATATTTACATGATACTTGATTACTTAACCAATTATCTTACTGCTTGTCATCTTGCCTTTCTGTGTGTTAATTTAATTTTTTAAATGTCCTTTCCATATTCTAAATAATGTGGGAGTAAGCACCTTTTATATATGCAAACATTTTTTGCCTACAGATTAATTTCCTTTGAATAGAGATATAGATTTTGTTTTTTGTGTCTACAAGTCATAATTAAAGCTAAGTGAGTGAATGAATTCCCTGAAGGAGATGAACTCAGAGGGAGATAAATTATCAGGCCAAGGATTGATTTTTTTTTTTTCCTTTCCCTCCTAAGGATTCATCTTAATGGTGGAGTTAAAGGTAGAACACTAGACTCTGGTTGATTATTATTATTTTTTAATCATTTTATTAGGGGCTCATACAACTCTTATCACAATCCATACACACATCAATTATGTAAAGCGCATTTGTACATTCATTGCCCTCATCATTCTCAAAACATTTCCTCTCCGCTTAAGCCCCCGGCATTAGGTCCTCATTTTTTCCCTCCCTCCCCTCTCCTCCCTCATGAGCCCTTGATAATTTATAAATTGTTATGTTGTCGTATCTTGCCCTGTCCGATGTCTCCCTTCACCCAGAAAATTGCAGATTTTTATTAGTATATGAATGGGGTACATGATGCTATTTGGTGTAGATTATATATGTGTATAAATAGGTTATGTGGTATCTGGATGGAATTTCTGTCATTCTTTGACCTGTGCTTATTGAATGGAGTGTAATTGTACTGGAACCTGCCAGTGAGAAAATTCTTGAATTCCTGACTTTTTATGACAGAAGCAGAAGAAAAGAGCTGGGTCCAGGAACCAAACCACTGGGTTAGAATCAGTGTTTCCGGACTCATGAGATAAATGGCCCTGGGCAAGTTATTTAAAGTATCTGAGCTATACTTTTCCCCTTTGTGAAAAGTTGGTGATATTGCCTTCCCTTAAAGTCTTTGGGAGAGGCAGAATTACACGTTTGTTTGCCTGCTAACCATGAGGTCAGCAGTCTGGAGCCCCACCAGCAGTGGGAGAAAGATGAGACTTTCTACTCCCATAAAGAGTTTCAGTCTTAGAAACCCACAGGCCCTGAGACCTTGTCCTGTAGGTTTGCGATGAGTTGGAATGGACTCAGTGACAGTGAGTTTGATTTTAATATGTTGCTTACCACAGAGCTGCTTAAAAAGTGTAGCTTCAAGTATTGTTTGTGTGGCATCATCTAAGTACCATGAATGATACTATCTTGAATAACAACGATAATAGTAATATTATAGCCAACACTTAATGAATTGTGTATTATTCGATGCTATACACCATTCTAACAGTTTATGGCATTATCTAATTTTATTTTGCATAAAGTGAGTTTCTTTATAAATAGTGGTGATAAGGAAATGTCTTCAGAGGCTCAACATATCAAAGTTGTTTTTTAGTATCATCAAATTACACATATTGTTAAAAGTCTATGTAGAAATAGTGCATAAATACGGTTTCTAGAGGGCATCAGGCACCTAAGTAACTCACCTTTTTTTTTTTTTTTTAAAACCCAGTAGGTTTCTTAATTCTGTACTTTTGTGGAGTAGGAATTGATCAATAAAGGAGAGTGAACAGAATGTGTACATCCTCTTCCATGCTCAGGCATTGCCACTTGGATGTAGTGTTTTCTCTCCAGCTGCTTGTGAGAGGTGGAATGAGGTGTAGGCTAAATAAATAAATAAAGATTATGTGGCCTGAGAGGATAAAATAGCTGGGAGACAGGTTGGGGAGAATGTTAAGAGTCTCTTGGGTAGAACTTCTCTACTTTTTTTCTTTAATGGCAGTGGAAAAGGAACATAAACTCCCCTGATAGCCTGAAGCAACACATTGCAAGTGCGTAGAAGAAATCTTATCTTGAAAACTCTTGTACGTTTTACTTTATAATTCATAGCACAAACATATTTGTTCCATTGTAAACATATTTTAATTAATCATGTAAAACTGTGCCTAAGCTAGCCTTTGCTCTTTGTTTCTAAATGAGAAGCCTAGCTCAACGGCATGTTTTTAAACTGTCTTGATGAATTCTTGGATCTATGAAAATAAGATCATTATATGACAGTGGAAAACCCACCATAGGTTCAAAAAACCCCAAACAAAACATACTGCCATTGAATTGTTTCCAACTCATAATGACCCTCCCCTCAAAACCTCGCTGCCATCGAGTTCATTCCCACTCCTGATCCTGTAGGACTGGACAGCACTGCCCCTGTGTGTTTCTGAGACCAACTCTTTATGGGGCTGAAAAGCCTTAATCCAATAGAGTGACTGGAGGTTGTGAACTGTGGTTTTTGTAGTTAGCAGCACGGAGCCTAACCACTACACCACCAGGGCCTCTCCATAGGAGATGCTACTTCCATAAACTTAAGCCCAGAGACATTTGTTAGCAAGGTACCTGTGATTTGAACTATTGTTTTCTGTTTCCAGCCAGAGCACCTTATAATATTTTAGCATAGCTTTTTTAGGGAGTAGTAAATGCCTATTTTTTACTCAGGAATATTGTTTTTTGTTGTTTCATGTTTAGAACACCCTCTTCTGTATTCCAGGTTAAGATTGTGCTCTCTTAAAGACTGTTGTTAATCTCCCAAGCTATTATGAGCTGATTGGGGACTTAGAGATCAACGTTTGTTTGTTTTTTTCTTTTTAAAGAAAAAGCATATAGAAAAACAGATCGGAGATTGGTTGTTAATTTTTATTGCATTGAGTGGTGACTCAATGATGAAACCTTCAAACTAATAAAACAGTTTGAGATAAGATTCAGGAAAGAATACAACCTCCTAAAAGCTCTGTTTGAAGTTTGGGGAAGGTGCCTGGATTTGGTCTAAGGGGGTTTCTCTAGATTTGTGGTCATTTTATTTCAAGAGATGGCTTGTCTGGAGGCATACCACCCCAAACCTCACTCAAAAATTGTTGACATTGATTTATTTGCCTTCTGGTAGTTTTGCCAGCCAGCTACCCTGAGATTTTAAAAATGGGCAGGACTTAACTCAATTATTGCTGCACCACTTTATTGGTGCCTAATGGAGAGAGCACAGGTTGGACTTAATATAACCCTAGCAATTCCAATCAATTGAACAAATGTGCTGCCTGGGACAGTTGTGGGCACTGGTGGAAGGTTAGTGGAGGGCCGAGGGAGCCCTGCTAGGAGGGAATTACAGTCAGCAAGTCTGAAGTCCTGGAGGCATGTGTTTCATTTCCAGGTTGTGGGGTTATAAATAAGAGGGTTGCTTCTGCCACTGGAGAGGAAAAGGGACTAGTCTCACCTTGATCTTACTGGCAGGGGCATGGTATGGTTTGCCTCAGAGAGTAAGAGAATCTGATCTTGTATGGCTGCACATAGACCAAGGGTGAACATCCTTGAGACCATTCTCTCCTGCAGGCTTTTCTATGTTTCTGTGCTTTGCGAGCCACACCTTGTTTATCTGCTTTGGTCATCTGGTCAGAGGCTCCTTTGCTTGTCTGGTTGGTATTGCCATGCTAAAGTTTTGAAATCACTTTTCTGTTTAGTTCCCAGTTTGAAATAAAGTTGAAGAGCTGCTGCTTGTTGAATCTTTTGGCAGATACATAAAAACAACTTGGATTGGTTATTCCTTTCCAAGCAGCCAAGTAATTACAGCCATTTCAAGAGTGTCCTAAGTATCCTGAATTTATTTTTCAAAATCATAGACTATTTAATTTACAATTGCCTGAGATCCTCATTCCCTGCCCAAAGGCTAAAGAACCTGATCTGCAATTTTGAGAGCCAGAAAGGTCTGAACAAAATTTTGAGTCAAGGAATGTTTGAGGGGCCTTCTGAAAATTTGTTGAAAAATGGAATTAAAAGGTAACAGGAAAAAAAAAAGTAACGGAATTTTCCCCATAAGCTTTGTGAAGCTTCCTTGTATGTTCCCCACCCAGTTATAAAAGGCATGGACAATTGCAGGGAACTGTCAGCAGAATAAGGAGCCCCGACGGAGCAGTGAGTGGTTAAGTACTCAGTTGTGCTCCAAACATGGATGGTTCAAGCCCATCAGATAGGCAGTAGCAAGCAAACATACCTGGAGATCTGCTCCAGTTAATGTGACAGTTTTGGAACTGTGGTGAGACAGTTCTGCTCGCTCCCAAATGAGTTGGAATTGACTTGATGGCACACAACAACAATAGCAACAACAGAATAGAATTGTTCTGATCCTCCCATATTTATGTAAGTAGCATTACTTATATAAATGGAAGCCTGAACCCCATGATATCAGTCTTGCTTTTTATCTTGGCTTGAGAGTGAAAATAGAGGAAGCACTGCCTAAGCCTGCCATCTTCATGAAGAAAGGGGGAGCTAAGATAGCATTTCATTCCAGGTACACGAAACTAGTCTTTGGTAAATTTGATTCTCTCCTTTTGTAACAGTGGGATATTTCCCTAAATTAGTAGTAGTGTTTATTTCTGGAATATATTCATTCAAGTTATCATTATTAGAAAATTGTGATTTTTATGAATATTAAATTTTCTTCAGGAGCATGTCATTGGCTCAGTCCTACTACTGCTCAACATAAAATAGGAAAGTGGCAGTGAATTGGGTATGTTATAGATGAGTCTGTGTGTGGTATCTCTTTGAGAGGCTGACCAACAGTTTCTTGGTGTAAATCTGTTCCCTGCAGTACCTATCCTCAGTGTAATTCTTTCAAGAATCATGATAACAATGTTTAATAATTTAAGTCCATTAAGAAAAGCCAGTTTATAGGGGTCTGAGTTGCTCTGCTGTAGGAACACAGAACAGGTCAGGGAGCCCCTCACTTTCATATTTATGCAACCTTCTTTGTTAAGCTTAAGAATAGGGCTGCACACTGGACATCCCCTTGCAGAGGGGACTGAGAAGGAGACAAGCCAGACAGGGTGCGATGTAGCAACGACGAAACTTTCCTCTAGTTCCTAAATGCTTCTTCCTCCCCCCTATCATGATCTGAATTCTACCTTGCAAGTCTGCTAGACCAGAGGGTGTACACTGATACAGATAGGAACTGGAAACAGGGAATCCAGGGCGGATGATCCCTTCAGGACCAGTGGTATGAGTGGCGATACTGGGAGGGTAGAGGGAGAGTGGGTAGGAAAGAGGGAACCGATGACAATGATCTACATGTGACCTCCTCCCTGGGGGACGGACAACAGAAAAGTGGGTGAAGGGAGACGTCGGACAGGGCAAGATATGACAAAATAATAATTTATAAATTATCAAGGGCTCATGAGGGATGGGGGAGCGGGGAGGGAGGGGAAAAAAACGAGGAGCTGATGGCAAGGGCTTAAGTGGAGAGGAAATGTTTTGAGAATGACGAGGTCAATGAATGTACAAATGTGCTTTACACGATGTATATATGGATCATGATAAGAGTCATGAGCCCCTAATAAAATGATGAAAGGAAAAAAAAAAGAATAGGGCTGCAATGAACAGACCCTTCTCACACCTAGAGGGACTCGGGTACTTGCTGAACAGGTTGCAGGAGCAGTAGGACTTTGACCAGTGAACAATGGCAGGAACCAGAAGGGTCTTAGTGTTTTAAAAATATAAAATAATGGTAAACGTATTTCATAAATACTTACTCCTATGTTACTTCATGATACCTATAAGAGATGGGTAACTGTTCTTTTCTCAGAGGAAATGGAGAAATCTACAGTGATAGACATTTGTCTGTGGTTTCTTATTGCCCCTTAGAAGTAGCAAACTGATCAGTTGTAGTCGCACCTGTGCTGATACCAATCTGCAACCAGCACACGGTGTGTCTTGAGGAGGAATTGAGTATCTCTCCAAATCTGTAAACTGCTGTTATAACAAGAAGGCTTAAAACGGTGTATTTTCCAGAAGCGATTCAAGATGGTTTTTTAATTTTAATTATTAAAAAGAAGACAGTGTAATAAAAAACCTCTCAAACAGCAAAAAACTTTTATTACAGTGCATTAAATATAAAAAAATACACCCTGAAATGCCCTTAAGTGTGCATAATTTTTGTGTGCGAGTGGTCCTCTTGTTCTATTCATCTGTCATCAGACTGTGCCGTGGGAAGAAAGCAGCGTTTGATAGTTGTAAGATATTGGCCATAGAGAAGAATGATTCCTTCATTCTATGAGCAGTTCTTTACTTGTATTTCCCCATTTCCAAAGACTTAGTGTTATTTTGTCATAAAGGCAAGTAGAAGCAGTGGAAAAAGTCCAAGGTAGTTTTAAAATATTAAACATATAGAAGTACATTTAATGGTAGTTGTTAAACTTTAATTTTGGCAACAGTTTTAATATATTAAAATGAAAAGACACTATTGTAATAGTAAGAGCTGGTCCATTTTGTATTTCCATTTATGTGTAGTTAGAAAACCCTACTGCTGTTGAGTCTCTTCTGACTCAAGGCAGCCCCGTGTGTCAGACGAGCTCTGTCCCACATGGATTTTCATGGCTGCGATATTTTCCAAGATCGTCAGACCTGTCTTCTGAAGTGCTGATGGATGGAATTGAACCTTCAGCCCTCTGGTTAGCTGATGTGGTGTGATGTTACTAGCTTTGTGATGCTAGGGCAGTCTGTTAACTTCTCAATCTATTGTTCTTGGTGTAAGCTGCTGTTGAGTTGGGACCCTGGCTGGCGAAAGCTTGCTTACCCTATGCACAGTAGAAGGAAACCATACCTGATTCTGTGCCATCCCATGATCTACTGTGGATTGCACCATGATGAACTATTGGGTTTCCATTGGCTGGTTTTCAGAAGTAAATACCCAGAACTTTCTTCCTAGTTCATCTTAGTCTGGAAGCTCTGTTGAAATGTGTGTTAAGCATCATAGCAACCCATGTGACTCCATTGAAAGGCAGTGACTGTGCGTGAGGTGCACTATCTGGGAATTGACCCCTGGTCTCCCACATGGAAGACAAGAATTCCACTAACTGTTTGCTCTTGTCTAAATGGCAAAAAAAAAAAAAAAAATATTGCCCTAAGTGGCTGTGATAGTGATAAAGTCAAATAACGTACAAAGAAAAGCCAAATACTCACTGCTGACTAGTTCTGTCCAATTCCGCAGGCAGGGTAGAATTGCCCCTGTGGGTTTTAGATACTGTAACGCTTAAGGGGAGTAAAAAGCCTCCTCCTTCTCCCTTGGATCTCCTGTGTATTTGAATTTCTGACATTGCAGTTAGCAGCTCAATGCATAACTCCTTGAATGCTTTCTAAACTCTGGATGTCTGTGGTTCTGTCCAGTGACTAGTTATATTGTTATATGAGATGGCATAGCTACTTGTTAAGGTGTTTTAAGCTCACAAGTATGTTTTGCGGGGCCACATTTTCCTGCAGAAATTATAGTTGTACATTTCTCTGTGAAGATTCAATTAGGCAATATGGAGGACTGACGGCATAAGGGTGTACTTTGAGAAGGCATACCTCAAAAACCTCAAAACTTACTTAGGTGAGTTCTTCCCCTTTTTGGTTAGATGGGAGTGAAGTAAGAGAAATTCTCAAATGTATACTTTGTTAGAACTCTGCCAAGTACCACTAAGACTCATTGTCATCAAGTCATTTGCAATAGTGACCGTAAATGACAGGTCTGCTCCCTCAGCCTTCCAAGACTATAAATCTTGAAGGGAGCAGACAGCTTCATTTTTCTCATATAGAATGGCTGATATAGGCTGCTACCAATATATTCTGTTAGTTTACGACCAGTCACTGCAGCCCTTTCCATATCTGGCCTCCTTCCTGGTATTTGTTCTCTTTTCCAGTCTCCCTTCAATCCTTAAATACCTCTGTTGGTCTATGGTTGTTCCCTGGTGGCTGTCAAAACAATGAAAAGACTCATTTTGGTGTTTAAATTCTTCAGTAACCTGATGATGTCTTTCTTGCCCTAGCCACTTTACACTCCACAAAACTCAAGGCTATCTAGGCAATGCCCATTTACTCATTAATATCTCAGTCTGAGTTTGTGCTACCCTGCTTTCCATGCCTGACCTCCTACCTCCTTTCTTTTAATCAGGAACACCATTTTCCCACTCCTCTGCCTTTTGAATGCTCTTTCCTTTACAAAATAATTTTCAGTTATCACCTGCTCCAAATTTGTAATAGTGTGATTTTCAAATATTTTAAGGATTCTTGTGTGGAGGAAAGTATTAGCTCTTTTTGCTACTAAAAACCTATCTTAAAGCCAGTATGGTAGTTATGGCAGGTAGATTTTGAGTGCGATCAGTTATTGCTGTGCTATTTTATGAGTCTAACCCTGCAAGTTTAACAAAGGGTTTTTATTAGTGGGAAGTTAATCTTCATGAACTCTGAATTTCTTTTTGTTTTACCCTGAGATTTTTTTCATTTTCATTTTTTAAGTAAAATTTAGTTTTTTAATTTATTGATTGATTTAAATAATTTTATTGGGGGCTCTTACAGCTCTTATCACAATCCATCCATCCATCCATCCATTGTGTCAAGCACAGTTGTATTCATTTTTACTATTAGAATACCGACTGCTATTTTAGTTTTTGTGTGGGGAAGTGTGTACATGCGCCAGATTGTAAACGCCCTGAAGACACAAATAGGGTGTTTAACACTTACAGTTCTGCAAAATACCTGCGAATATTTGATGTAGATTTGAGATGTGTGATATGTTGGTAGGAAGAAAGATTACATTTTAAAAATTACATTCTGTTCCATGTTTTCTTCCCTAGCCCTAGGAGCACTGTTAGTGAAAGTGCAGTGAAACTTGTCTGCATTAACCAATTGGAAACCTGAGGTGTTCCTTTGTGAGAATGTACCACCTGCCCTCTCATTTCTTCTGCAGAGATGTGGCCCACCCAGGACCCCACAATTAAACATGGTGTCTAGAGGAGCAGGAAGTGGCCAGGTGGTAAAACCATTGAGGCTGTATGTGAATACAGCTGGCTCTACGGAACCACAGCCAGAGTGCTGGCTCTGAAAAGCAAAGAGAAGTGATACTTTCAGTGTTTTCTTTTCACAGGGTGGGTGACAGTTTTGTTCTTTAGTCAGAATCTGGGGGAAACAGCTCGGCTGAGTCTGGAATTGATTGGGTGCAAGAATTCTGTTGTAAAAGAGCTGTAGGAACCATTTTACCACATCCTTGGGAAACAGTAGGTTGCCAAAACTTTGGAAAACTATACTTTTCCTGAAACAATCCTGCTTTTTGTCAAGGGATGGACTAGGAAAGAGAGGTTGTATAATCTAGAATTGTAGCGGATATAGAGCAGCATCCATAAGAGCAGAAAAAGAATTCTAATTTAGTGAAGTTTAAGTTCATTCTCCTGCTTAATTTATAATTGAATGGTGAACCAGCTCCTTCTACTTAACTCCTTCTAAATCATCTTCAGTTCGGAATTTTGATGCCAGAAATGTCTTTGTTAGTTGTAGAAAATATGTGTCTTCTGGAAACTAAGAACTAGGTTGAACACTTGATATAATTTGGAGCTAAGATGTTACCTTTATGCTTGCAGTTTGGAAAAATCCTATTTATGGCAGGGCTGGTGGGGGAGGGTGGGTATCAGTTAAGAAGTTAGGTCAGGTCCGGAAACATCTAGAGCCACATCAAGTTGGAGGTGTGATCTGTGTAATAAAGATGATAATTCTCTTATCTTTGTATTCTTTCTCAGAACAAAAAATCTTCGATTTCAGCTTCACACTGATTTAAGCCATTTATTTGCAGTATTGGCTGTAGAATAACTCTGGGGTACCTTAACTTTGAAATAGGGGGTTTCAAAAAGTTTTGCCTGAGTATGCACATGTGGAATGCATTTTCTTTTGTATGGTTTGATGGAATTAAAAAAAAATACAAACTTTCATTGCTTGTAAAACTGCACATTTCTGAGCTGTTGTTGCCCCCAACCTAGTGTAGAGGTTGATTTTTTAGTTCTCTGAAATGACCCTTTTGCTCCCTGTGAAAGACAGGTTTGCATTTGTTCAGTGGCTCTAAGATGAGATAGTTGGCATTTTTATGATTAGAATAGAGGCTTTGTATTTTTGAATTTTGTGAAACAAAGCTGTGTTTGTAAACACATTTCAAAAATATAAATGACACTTTTTGGTGAAGATGTTCATTGAATAGCAAGAAAGTTCACAAAAGGGAGCTTTTGTTAACATTTAATAATAATCTGTTTGTTTCCATTGACTATCTCATTAATGTTTAAAGCCAGGGGGTCCTCAAACTACAGCCCACGGGCCATATGCGGCCCTGCGAGGATATTTATCCAGGCCACCGGGTGTTTTTGCCCCGTTTTGTTTTTTACTTCAAAATAAGATGGGTGCAGTGTGCATAGGAATTTGTTCATAGTTTTTTTTTTTTTTAACTATAGTCCGGCCCTCCAACGGGCCTGAGGGATAGTGAACTGGCCCCCTGTTTAAAAAGTTTAAGGATCCTGGTTTAAAGGATACCTGAGATTTAGAACTTCTTCTTCTTCTTCTTTTTTTTTTAATAATCAGCCTGGGTCATGGTAGGAAAATATTTTCTTGGTTTCAAATGCTACTATAGTTTAGAATTTAGCCGGGAATTTTTCAAGTATTGCTAGTTTTAGAAGACTCTTTTATAAATAATGAATGAAGATATAAAATTGGCTTGGGCAGTTCTAAGAATGTGTTTAGTGCTGATGTAAGGTGAGCACGTTTCCCTGGTATTAAACTGATTCTTATAGGAATATTTTGGTTCCTTGGCTTGAATGGTTTAGGCGAAAAGAGGTAGTATAAAAGTATTCAGGGAAAATCCAAAGTGAATCTTTCACTTTTGTAAATTAAAGCGGTTAATTTTGTATTCACTTCCACTTCCTCCTATTGAGGGTATTTGTTGGCTTTTTAATGAAGTTCTCTGTTGAGGTGTAGAAGTATTCAGTCCAGAGGAAGTATGTATATTTGTAGTATTTTACCAACCAGCCTCCTAAGTGAGATATATGGGGGTCAAGTTTCAAATTTTTAATTAATCTCAGCAGCCTGTATGTGAATGACTAGGTTTAAAAAATTACAAAAATAATAAGCCAATGGTAAAAAATATAAACAGCATAGAAGAGTGTAAGAATGGATAAAAGGTCTCCTGCGTTTGTTCCTGTTCCCTTTTCCCACTCTTAGGGCAAAGATTTATATTCTCAAAAGGTTCCCTCTCTTTGTCTCTCTCTCTTAAGGAAATGATTGTCGTGGCTGACAAGTCCCAAATCTCTGGGTCAGTTATCAGGCTGAAGGCTTTTCCTGACTCATTGTAGCTGCAGGTGTTGACAAACCCAAGATCAGCGGTCAGATAGCTGCAGGTTGCTGGCTCACAGGCTGTGGAGGCTGATGAAAAACCTCAAGAGGGTTTTTGGAGGTCAGATAATGATGAGCCAATGGAGGATTTAGAGCAAGCCTGAAAACTTTGCCAGAATGGCCATATAACATGTTTTGGATGCAGGCCACACCCTCAAGGAAAATCTCCCTACAACTAAATGGTTGATTACACCAGGATCACACACATCATGGGGGATATTTACATCATTACATAACTGCAAAGCTACTGAGTGAGAATCATGGCCAGCTAAATTGACACACAGCCCTGACCATCACAGACACACAATAGGGGATAACAGTTTTGCAATTTAACTGTTTCAGTTAACTAGCAGGGGGTGGGGGATGGGGGTAGGGGAAGGATGAAGAGGATCACTTTGTAAAGGGTGTTACTGATCCCCTATTGATTTTAAAGGATATTTGACTTAGTAACATGTATGGACATAATTTGGCTTGCTATAGAAAGTGATGTAATTGGGCAGCACATAAAACTTATTTTTGGACCAGCTTAAGATTTCAGTTTCACCAATTTATGTAGTTATTGTCTCCTTGAAGTCTTACAGTGACCATTCAATGAACAGTTGTATTTGTTCCGTGTATATATAGGTCCTGTGGTATAGTGCACACTTTGATGCAAATTATTTGATCTTCATAATATCTCCTTGAGGCAAATAACAATTTTACTCCTAGTTTTGTAGATGGGGCTTCACGATGTTGAGTAAGTAACACAGCTAATAAGTCACAGAAATCAGGTTTTAGAGCTGATGCAACAAATATACAGTAGTAGCTAAAGTTGTTCAGATTGTTAACTTTCCTGGACTGTAGCATAATACACTGTTGCCTAGAAGCACAATTTTGTGAGGTCTTTATTGCTTTAATGTCTTTGATGGAGGGATTGCTCTTACAGGATCAGAATCTAGTAGTGTTACAAGCATTACCTAGGGAGTTTTTAACAAATGCCTATCCCTGGAACACCTATCCCCTAGGGCAGTGGTTCTCAACCTTCCTGATGCCACAACCTTTTACTATAGCTCCTCATGTTGTGGGACCCCCCCAACCATAAAATTATTTTCGTTTCTACTTCATAACTGTAATTTTGCTAGTGTTAATGAATCAGGCAACCCTTGTGAAATGCTCATTCGACCCCCAAAGGGGTCGCAACCCACAGGTTGAGAACTGCTGCGCTAGGTGTTCTGATTGTCTGGCTTTGGAGTAAAGCCTGGCTAGTTAATTCTTAGGCATCTTCCTTGACTAAAGTGTAGAATCACTGAAGTGTCTTTATTGCAGGTTTATGAATATGAAGTTTTAGTTCTCTACTTTTTTTTCCTCTTGGACGGTAGTGAACCATTACTTTAAAGAAACAGACATGTAAAACTTGGAAGTTCATTTAATGAGGTGTTTGTTCAAAACTAAACCTCATCTTGTTAAACAAAATTGTGTTCTAGAAATTGCTTTTCATTGGAAAGTAAGACTAAAATGGGAAGGAAACTCCAGGCATTTTACTTCTTTTGTAGGTCAATACTGGAAAAACTGTGTACAACTAGGTAAATATCTAAAATGTATAGATTGAAAAAACAAATTAAGCAATTGAGACCCTAAAGCATAGGTTCCCAAGCTTATTTGCCCTACTGCATCTTTTTCAGAGCAAAAAATTAACCCAGCACTCTCCTGGCGATTGAAAACTTTTGTACTATAGCCCACAATCCAGGCTAGAGTATAGCCAGCTATCTGCTTTTGAAGGTCTCCTCCTTCATTTTAGTACCACCCTCTTCCCCAAGGGCTTGGGAAGCACTGCTGTAAAAGCTCTACAAATGCTTGTTGGTTTCATTTTCAGGAAAATATGTATCCAAAGAAATAAATAGGGATTAGATAACTAACCCCTTTATAATTGTTTTCAGTGCTGAATTTAGATTATTATCTTTCTCAGACAGATGAATTAAAAACTAAATCACTTGGTAGTCTTTATTTTTCTGCACATTAAACCTGAATATAGTAAGTGAAAAAGTCCCTCCATTAGAAATTTCACTTTCTGGGAGCCAGCGTAGAAAGACTGACAGTATATATGGGGTTGTTCATTTTTAGTGCATGAAGTATTTTGTTATACTATTAATCGGTTTTGTGAGATTTCCTACCATGGGGCCAGGAAAGGTAGTTAGTTACTTTCAATTTAACAAATTCTGTTTTACTGAGTAGCACTGATTACAAAGTAGTTTGGAGATGGGGAGTGCTAAATATAAGGAATGCATAAAAATGGTAAATAGAAGTGTTCAGAGGGACACTTGCATTGGATTTATTAAGAGGAAAGTTGTAGAGGAGGCGGCATTTGAGGGAGAACCTTAAAGGCATCAGTTTGAAACCACCAGCCACTCTGCAGGATAAGAAAGGGTTTTTACTGGTGTAGAGTTACTTACAGTCTTTGAAACTCTGCCCTGCCCTATACCCCTTGTGAATCACCCTGGGCTTGATGGCAGTGTGTTTGGTTTTGGGTTTTGGTTGTAATAGAGCCTGAGATGAGAGGGGAGAGTGGCTTTTCAGTAGAAGGACAAGACAAGACATAAGGAAAGTCTCTAGTAGAAATGGATGTGATCTCAGAATAGTGAATGCTTAATCTAGTGTAAATATGTGTATGTTTGGGTGTTCAAGATTTTTTGCATTTCTGTATACATTTTAATCATCCTGTCAGTTTGTACACACAAAAAAGAAGCCTGCTAGAATTTTATTTGAAATCTTAATTGATTCAGTCCGTATCAATTTGTGAAGTACTGAGATTTTTAACGTTATTGAGTCTTCTAATACAGAAACATGATAGCTCTCAGTTTACTTAGATTTTCTGTAAGAATCTTTATGGTGATGCTTTATAGTTTCAGTGTTGTGTATATTTTTAAAACTCAAATTCTGTTTGTTTGTTGCTTGTATAGCAGTACAGTTGATTTTTGTGTAATGACTGTATACTCTGACATTATTGAAATAAATCACATATTTCCATAACTTCTGTAGGGTATGTACACAATCTTGTTATCTATAAAGTAAGACAAATGTATTTTTTTCATTTAGTCTGTAAATGTTTTATTCCTTTTACTGACTTGTGATAGTGGTTTTAACATGTGTCAGATAATCAATGAAAGTGATGAGAACTGAATTTTTGTTTCAGTTTTCCACCACTAATTTGAATTCTAGGTTTGTAGATATGCTTTATCAGGTTGAGGATATACTCTTCTAATTCTAGTTTGTTAAGAGTTCGTTCTTTTTAGTGTAAATTTTATTGCCAATTAGGTAGGGGTTTACATTTCATTGTTAGCATTTTTATCTTGAATAGGTCAAAGTTTTGTCAAATGTGTTTTCTAGATCTATTGAGATGATCTACTGGTTTTCCTTTCTTTGTTCCTTTGATAGGATGAACAATGATTTTTTGACTTTAAAATCAATCTTATGTTCCTCAGATAAATGCTACTTGGTTATGGTACATTACCTTATTTGTTACTGCCTTTGATTTGCTAATACTTTTATAAAGATTTTTGTATCTGTGCCTATGGGTTTTGATCTTTTGTTATTTTTTATACTTTCGCTGGTTTTATAATCAGGGTCATGTTGTGTCCATCAAATGGGTTGGGAAGTGTGCCCTCCTTTTATATTTTCTGGGAGTGTTATGTAGAAATGGTACTATTCTGTCTTCTTAAGTATGCAGTAGAATTCATCAGTAAGGCCATCTTGGTGTGATACTTTTTTTACAGGAAGGTTTAAGAAAATAAATTAAATTTTTTTCATTGATTTAAGGCTAGTCATGTTTTTATTTTTCTTGAATCAGTTTTTGTAATTTGTTTCTTTCAAGGAATTGGTGTACTGTTAACCGAATATTCTTATCTTTTCATGTTTAGGATCTGTAAAGTCTCTTCTTTGTTTACTGATATTGGTAATTGTATATGTTCTGTCTCATGTTCATTAGTCTTGAGAGAAGATACATGTTTATCCACATGTTTTTAATTTCTGATATTCTTTATTTGTGTATATCCTAGTTTCCATCTTGTCTCGTTTTCTTTCTATTTGAAGGATATCCTTTAAGTTTCTTTAGTTCAGGACTCTGGACAGTGGGTTCTCTTTATTTTTTTGCTGTAAAAATTTTTCCATTTTGCTTTTGTTGCCCCCCCCCCTTTATTTTTGAAGAATATTTTTGCTAGATAGAGGATTTTTGATTGACTTATTTGGGCAATTTAAAGGTTTAAAAATTTTTATTCTAACTTTCATAGTTTGTTATGACAAGTCTGCATTAATTCTTATCTTTGTTCCTCTCTCTGTGCTAGGTTTTTCCCCTCTGGCTGCTTTTAAGGCTTTCTGGTTTTCAACTATTTGATTATGAGGTTCATATGAGAGAGAGAGAGTTAGTGTCTGCTTTGATAAATGTGTTAATAATATCAAATTTGAAACAGTTGGGTTTTCAATATTTTTTCTATCTACTTTATTCCTTTCCATTCGAGGTCTCTGAGTACAAATACCTTAGTACTTGATACTGCCCTAAAGATCACTGAGGTTCTATTTCTTTCCTTCTGTTTTTTTCCTCCCTATAATGCAGTTTTAATAGTTTCTTATTAGTTTGCCTTTAAACGCGCTGATTTCCCCCCAGTATCTAATGTTGTTCAGCTCATCTTATAAATTTTCATTACAGATGCTCTAATTTTTATTTCCTAGAACTTCTATTTTTTTGTTTTGCATCTTGTCATGTCATTCCCGTTTCAATTAAAAACATTGATATTTTATAATAGCTTTTAAAAATTCACCTGTGCAATGTCAGTATCTTTTTATTTTAGGTCTGTCAGTTAAACTTTTCTTGTTCAGCACATATATTGTAAATTTTGCATGGATGCTGGATATTATAAACTGTACTTTATTTAGTGTTTGGATTTTGTTGCCTTCCTTTAAAGAGTATAGGGGTTTGTTCTGGTAGGAAGTTAACTTAGTAGGAATCAATTTGATTCTTCCAAGATTTTTTTTCCTCCAGGGTTTTTTTTTAAGCTTTGCTAGGGTAGGTCTTGAGTCCCAGAGTGGGTCTGGAGTCCCTGAATGGTATCAAGTGCTTGACTACTACCCTGTTTCCCTGAAAGTAAGACATCCCCCAAAAATAAGACCTACGTACAGTTTTGCCTCTCGCTGAAATAAAAGGCATCCCCCTGAAAATAAGACCTCCCCGAAAATAAGCCCCCCCAAAGCTACCGTAACTCTGGACTCAACCATAGCGGCGGTAGCAGCGGATGCTGCCGTGTTGGCTGCAGTGCAGCCAGAGCAGACAGGAAGTATGAGGTCTCTTTTAACAAAACAATAAATGTGTACCGTATTCTTCTTCATGGAAAAATTAAGAAATCCCCTGAAAATAAGACCTAGCGCATCTTTGGGAGCAAAAATTAATATAAGACACTGTCTTATTTTGGGGGAAACAGGATAGACAAAAAGCTGATAGCTTGAACCCATTCAAAGGTGCTGTATTGAAGGCAGGCTTGGTGATTTGCTTCGGAAAAGTCATTGCCTAGGAAACTGTATAGAGCATGTGGACTGTGTACACTCAAGGTCACTGTGAACAGGAATCAACTTGATGGAACCCAACAACGGTAACAAAAAGGAGCACTTTGCTGTGCACTCTCAGGGTCACTGTGAACTGCAATCAGCTTGATGGAAACTAACAACAAAATAAAGAGTAAACCTTACTCAAGAGTACACAAAGAATAGTTCGGCCCGTTAACAAAGGCTTCCCTCCGAGACGCTTATGAGGTCTTCCAATTTTCTACATTTAGGCTCTATTTTGGCTGCTTGTAACTTAAACATTTCCCAGTCTTGTTTGGACTCAGGGAACCATTGCATTTACAACTCCCCAGTCTTTTCTGTTAGCTGTTGTGAAGATGTTCTTTATGTTTGTGTGATTTGTTATTAGTAACATTCTCCAGCGGGGCTCTATTTCTGCAGAGCTCCCTGCACTGGACCCTGCACTGGACCACAAACTGCAGCTGTGTCAGGCTCTAAGCGCTCCGATTTCTATCCCTTCTATCCCGCGCGGTGAGACCTCTTTGCTTTACTTGAGACCCTTCACTGGGCAGTGAGCTGTAAATCATCTCTAGGCAGGAAACCAGGATGTAGGTAGCATTCCCTTAGTTTTGTTTCAATTTTCTCAGTGTTAAGTAGTTTGTTTCCTGATGCCTGAAAATGGTCATTCCACACATTTTTCCGTCTCCAGTGGGAGGGAGGAGGGTATGTTCAGTCTCATTATAGCTAAAAGTAGAAGTCCCCTTCTTTTCTTCAGTTGTGATATGAAGAGTAGAGACAGAGAAACCCTCCTATTTGTACATTGTAATCAGCTGGGTTCCTCCTCCACAAGCCCTGATTTAATTGATGTGAAATAATAACACAGACATTGTGATTTTTTTCAAAGTTCCTCTGACAATTCGAATGTGCAGTCATTTGAGACTGACGATGAGAGTTTAGCAGAAGGTGCCAGGCACTGGTCTTCCTAAGTGGTAATACAATCTGTGGGCAAGTTTAAGGCATAGTGGTTTATGCATTAGTCTGCTAGCCACAAGGTTTTTAGGTTCAAACCTACCAGCTGCTCTCAGGGTACAAGGCTTTCTGTTCCTGTAAAGACTTATAGCCTTGGAAACCACAGGGGCAGTTTTAGTCTGCTGTACAGGGTCGCTGTAAATTGGAAGCAGATCAGTAGCAATAAATTTGGTTGTTTTGAGTTGTATTGAGTCAAAAAATACATGAATGAGGAAAGTTTTCATGAAACCAGCACTACCACATACAGGTACATCTGGCCAGCAGTGTTAATGATGCCGTATTATTTTCTGTAGTTTTCTCTGTTCTAACAGTGTTTGGCACATAATAGGTCTGTAAATACTTGTTTATTCAAGAAACATTGAGCCTTTACTGTGAGGCTGGTATTGTCTTTGCGGTATAAGGACGTAAAGATTATTTGTTACCAACTTAATTGACTATTCAATGTTTCCATGGAGAGGCTACTACTGCCCAACAATGGAGTGAATATAATATCTCCCCAATTGAAACATATTAGCATTTCTCAGCCCTTAAGTCTTTGAGATATAAATCGTTTTTTCCACCTGAACTGCCTTTCAGCTGCTCCGTCTTTCTTAGTGGCTGTCAAAGCTATTTTTTATACATAGCAAAATCTCTGGTAGCTTGCTGATGGCTGTTGAAGAGCTGTGAAAGTTGGTTAATGACCTGGGATTATAAAAAATTGAAACAAGTATCCAACTTTTATTTGAGAAACAACCCTCCACACATATGAAGCCATTTTCTGGCAAGAGTCTTAATTTCTTGTAAATTGACATTGTAGACAGTTTAATCAACATTGAAGAGTCTTGCATCCACCTGACTATAATCTACTTAATTAAGAACAAATTCCACCTTTGAGTATCAAATGCTTATTTGGTTAAAATGGCTGTGCTTATTTTTTTTAATCATTAAAATAGTTTACAAAGCACTCATTTTGGTGATGCTGTGAGCAAAATACATCTCAAATATTGACTTAGAAGCAGGTCACAGGCGCTTGCTTCAATTAGTTTGTTTTAAAAAGAAATAGCAAGATTATCATTCAGTTTTTTGACACGCTAATCTGAAAAATCAATAAGTAGCTGTTGTAAGACAATGTGTATTTATTTGTCTTTTACAAATGAAATCATTCTCTCTGATTCTTAAAACTTGGAAATATATTAGTCAAATATGTAATTTAATTGTATTCTGGTTTATTGCAAAAATATTTAAATTGAACATATTCATTTATGTAGAAACTGATTAAAATCTTATAACTAGAGGTATAAATTTCTGTTTTTAATAATGATTTAATTAATCATTCTAGATGACAGCATTTGGTGTAATTTGAGTCAGATTTTTAAAGTTTCTTGAGTAATTTTAAAAGTCTTAGAAATATGTGAGCAAAGATTAGATTTGTAGGGATTTGCTTTGATATTTCAGGAATATAATAGCTTTATCTAAAAGAACTTTTAACCCAAAGCTACTTTATTGTGTCTTATTCTAATTATTTGAGATATAGATCCGTTTTCCACCTGAGATTTGGTTCCTTTTAAATTGAATATTAGAATTCCCGGCTCTTAAAAGTTAAGTGAGTTAAGCACCTTCTGCAGAGTATTGTACTGTACAATACTTGGGCACAACACTAAGCATTGGACATTGTAAAGTTGTGTTCAGGGTAGTCTCAGGTACGTAGTAGAAGAGAGAAATTATGTACGCTGCATTAATTATTGTGATTTATATATCAACCTTGTTAGACTCTTGGAGACATCTGAGAAAAAGCTTACCCACAGCATGAACTTAAAAAAATAAATGAGTAAACATGTCTCTCTTTTCCCCTTGACTTTCTGCCCTTACAGTTAAAATAAAACCCACGAGAGTACAAGACTATATTTGCATAGGCAATCTTGAACTTTTGTACTCTTACCATCTAGCACTGAGTATAAAACACAGCATTTACACAAGGCAAATGTTTACTATTTGGACAAATGAATGTCTGAAACTTTTTCTTGAGGCATTCTACTAGTAGCGTTGACAATAGCTAATTTTACTTTCCAGCATTTTCCAAATGCAAAGCCGTTACTCATAAGTGTGATGAGAAAACACTAGTGGGTCTCACAGCATAAAAAGGTAGATTAGAATGCAAACTATGAGAATGCACCACATGTAGAGGATTGTTTTTTATAAAATTTTAGTTTGCCATATAAATATACATTTGTGTACACTAGGTGGTGATAGAAAATGTTTTTAACAGTGGATTTTGGTCAAAAAAATGTTGAAAGCCACAGCTTTAGTAGTTACTTTTAGCTGTTTTTAAAGTGCCAGTTTCTCTTTACTGTTTTGTAAGGTGTGAAACTGATTGAATTTGCATATATGACATGTGATGGGTTTGGTTGTTAATGTTGCTTTGCAAAATGTTAGACACCGCTGGTTTAAACAGCACTCCAGATTTTCCTGAATTAGAGGATGTTTGTTGCAACCTTTTTGTTGTTGTTCTCAGTAGCCATTAATCTTTAGGATCACTGACCTCTAATTCATGTTGGGCAGCTTCTATTAAAAAAATATAACAGCTTTATTGGCAGTGGAGGCACTTGATGTTTTTATCTGTATTAAAGAAAAGATCTTGTAAACATGAAGCGAGAAGAAAATGTAATTATGTCAAAAGAAGTCACACTTCAAATAGGAAAACATGCTTCCAGTTAATGACGCATGTATACTACCTGGACCTCAGTTTTCTCAGTGCAAAAGAGAAGACGCTATCTCAAATTACTTCCTACTCTAAAATACTGACAAATAGTGAGCTCTTGAGATCTTTTTGCCTTCTTTTCAGCTCTAATTTCTACCAGATATTTGAAATGATCATGTGAATGCTGATCTTTCAGGAATTCAGTTCCCTAAAAGTGGAACTCAACTATGTTCATTAATATATGTGCACTTAAATGACTGCACAAGGTCGCATGTATGCATTGCTTATTTGAAAAAGATTGTATTGGAGAATTATATGCTCATAGCTTGCACATTGGTAGAAAAACAAAAGACCATTAAACAAGCGGCCATCTAGCTCAGAAGCAACAAAGCCCACATGGAAGAATCACACCAGCCTGTGTGATCATGAGGTGTCAAAGGGATCAGGTATCAGGCATCAAAGAATAAAAAATCATATCATTGTGAAAGGGGGGGAGTGCAGATTGGGGTCCCAAAGCCCATCTGTAGGCAACTGGACATCCCCTTACAGAAGGGTTGCGGGGAGGAGAGGAGCCAGTCAGGGTACAGTGTAGCAACGATGAAACACACAACTTTCCTCTAGTTCTTAAATGCCCCCCCCTCCCCAATCATGATCCCAGTTCTACCTTACAAATCCAGCTAGACCAGATGATGCACACTGGTACAGATAGGAACCGGAAATACAGGGAATCTAGGACAGATGATCCCTTCAGGACCAGTGGTGAGAGTGGTGATACTGGGAGGGTGGAGGGTTGGTGGGGTAGAAAGGGGGAACCGATTATAAGGATCTACATATAACCTCTTCTGTGGGGGCCAGAGAACAGAAAAAAGGGTGAAGGGAGACATCGGACAGTGTAAGATACGACAAAATAATAACTTATGAATCATCAAGGATTCATGAGGGAGTGGGGAGCCGGGAAGGGAGGGGGAAAATGAGCTGAAACCAAGGGCTCAAGTAGAAAGCAAATGTTTTGGGAATGATGAGGGCAACAAATGTACATTTAAATGTGCTTGACACAATGGATGTGTGTATGGATTGTGATGAGTTGTACGAGCCCCCAATAAAATGATTTAAAAAAAAGACCATTATATGGAATGTTTCTTTGTAGTGGATTTTCATTTGTATGATGTATCAAGTCTAATTCTTTTTACCCTTTTAGCATCACTTTTTGAAATTACAGTGGAAATAGCTTGCAAAAAGATAATCCAGCACTTACATACCCTTCATTTTAACTTTTATTTTGGAGGAACACAGAGTTCTTAAATTGAGTTCATTTTCAGAATCTTAGCAGGTCATCCTCTTTATTGTTCTTAGAGGGTATTTGATTTTTTTATTTCATTGCCCTGATATTTGTAGTTAACTTGAGGACAACCTGAATAATATACTGAAAACAAAAACACCTCCACCCTCCCACCCCACCAAACTTATTTGGTTTGGGAATGTTGTAAGTGGAATAGAGATAGAAAAAAGGTTCTTTTGGTTAAAAGTATTTTACATCTGGAAACATAACCCTTGAACTTTAGCTTTGGTTTTTCCACATGTGCCATTTATTAGCACATGCATTCTTCATAGAGTTATGACAGAGTGTACTCTAGAAATGGCTTTAGAACTTCTGCACTTCCTAGGAAAAACATTTTTAGTCCTAGGTAGTATTTAGCTTTGTTAATTTTGATAAGGTGTTATATCCTCTTATTCTCTTAAAAACGAAAGGATAAGAGGATATTATTAACCAAAGTACCAGTCCTCTATGCTTATTATCTTTTGCTTGAATTTTTAGGAAATGAGTTTTGAGATCTTTATATTTGTAGGGGAGAAATCCTTCATCACACTGAGCTTTAGAATTGAACCAAGTGATTTATTTCATTGTCCTTCATTTAGGCCAGTGGTTCTCAACGTGTGGGTGGTGACCCCTTTTGGGGTCGAACGACCCTTTCACAGGGGTCGCCCGATTCATTCCAGTAGCAAAATTATAGTTATGAAGTAGCAACGAATATAGTTTTATGGTTGGGGGGGGGTCCCCACAACATGAACTGCAGTAAAGGGTCGCGACATTAGGAAGGTTGAGAACCACTGATGTAGACCATTTTCTTTGTAACCATAAAAGAGCCTTCTACCCATACTCTAACTTTCCCCCTAAATTAATGCTGCTGTGTAATTTTAAGCAATCCAGATAACTGCTTACATACTATTGGATACCTTGTATTACAGCAAGTTAAAAATGGTTTGATTGTGAAGGGATATGCCCCGTGCTTCAAAGAGGAATCAGAGTTTGGACCCCGTTCATGTATGTATCATAGGGTGCTGCTAACCTGGTTCCTGGAGAACATGAGATTGCCATGGCAACAGAGGCTCTTTGAAGGCAAAAATCTTGGCAGAATGGTTGGGTCTTTTGAAGTGCTGGGTGTGTTGACAGGAAAGGATCCAGTCATTATAAGTACAGGCCAACAGTCAAGGAAAATAAGCATTTAGTTTTTTTTAAAAAAAGCATTTAGTTTTTAACTTCTAGTAATATATATAGCTTTAACTTGAGGGCAAATCTATTTTGAGTCCAACCCCCCTCACATCCCCCACATCTCCACCATGGCAATAATCCTTCAAAACAAAATTTTATGTGAGGTTTTCTCTTCCCATGTGCACTACCAATTTAATTTGACATAACTTTCCAAGCATGTACTGTGTAATATTTTGCTAGTCTTAAATGGTATACATTTTCAGTAAAATTAATGTATTTTGCTATTAATGGGTTCTGATATTAAGAGCCGGGAGACCTAGTGGCATAGTGCTTGGGCTGCTAACTGCTAGGTTGTCAGTCCAAAGCCACCAACCAGTCCACAGGAGAAAGATGGGGCTTTCCAATCCTGTAAACGGGAGTGGATCTATCCCCAAACACAGGACCCCCAAACACCAGCAAAGCCACTGCCATTGAGTCCCTTCTGACTCAGAGTGACCCCGTAGGACAGAGTAGAACTGCTTCATAGGAGAAGCCAATCTCGTCATTGCCCTTCAGAGCCCAGCACTTTCCCCATTATGCCAGGAGGACTCCTTTTTTATGGGGAGCCATAGTTAGAGTAGAAAATGAGACATGTTTTGTGAATTCTATGTTATAATGTATTTTCTCAGTTTCCTCATATTTTATTATTCTATTCCTATATTTTCCCGAGAAATAAATATTGGGCAACTTAAGGATAGCCAGACTAAGGAACTGGTAGAAGTTATGCCATTTTGATATATCAGCGCCTATTAAAATGATAACCTAGCTTTAAGCAACACTCTCTGTAGATGTAAAATACAGTTCTCCCTTTTTAGATCACTTCAATGTAAAATTGGGAAATATGATTACAAAGTTTTAAAAATCTCCCTCTCTAATCTGTAAAAAAAGAATAAGATGAAAACTTGTTGCCAACAATTTTATTGCCTTGTCAGAAAAAGAACATGAAATATTTGCCTTTATTCTGTATTGTAAATGTTGAAATTAATGCGTTATTTTAAAAATTAAATATTCATTGAAAAATACCTAAAATACAGGATTAGATTCAAGATTCAAATTTAGGTCTTTGCTTTGTTTACTGAGAAGGTTCTAGGGGAAATGCCTACGACCTACGGGAGTTGCCAGGGCCTTTTGGGTTTCATAAAACTTCAGGGATATTCCCCATAGAGAGGCTAGTTATTCCCTTTAATGCAGGTGGAGTATAAAAAGCTCTTGCATTTGTTCATCATGGGAAATGACTTGCTGGTTAATGATTTACCTTTCCTTATTCACTGTTTTTTGATAGCACATGTTTTATTTTAGGTGAATTTTCTTGAAGAAGCATCTCTTTTAGTTTTTGACTAAAATCTTTATAAAATGTATTATGAACATTTTCTTAGGTTTACTAGGTATCTAACTGTCAGGGTTACAGTCATGAAAACATTTGTTGTACTTTGCTCTAATATAGCAAGAATAGATTGTGCTTTGTTGGATTTTGATAGGATTGTTTGCCTCTGGCCAACCCTTTCCAGATTACTGTGTACTTATGTAAGTACTGCTTTTACTGTTTATTTCCTTGTTATCAGTAGTTATTTCTTTGTCGATTTTAGCAGACCTGACCGATTTTTGACTTTTATTTTGCTGTGTCTTTTAACTTGACCTCTTAGGATTGATTTAGACAATTGCTAAACCAATGCCATTGAATCCATGAAGCCTTGTTCAAATCAGAAATTGTGCAGATGTATGCAAATAGACCTGGGAGTGCTTTTTTACTTTTCTAGTCAAGAAGAGAGTACATGGACTTTATTGAAGCTATTTCTTTAGCGTATTTCCTTCTGTGTTTACTTCTGGGTATAATTGAGTGCAATCACTTGATGTTTGACTAGCAGATATGCAGAATGTTGTCATTCAAGTGACCTTTGTTTTTTAATGCTTTACAACATAATGTTTTCTCATGGAGTAGCAAATTTATGCAAGAAGGTATAAAAATTTGTCTATAGTAAATAATCTTTGAACATGAACTTTGATTTCACTCAGTTTGTGAATTAAAGATATATCAACTATTGTATGTACTCGTGTGTATGCCGAGTTTTTCAGCACATTTTTAATGCAGTTTTGTGGTAAGATTAGGTGCCTTGGTTGATATTCGGGTTGGCGTATACTCGAATATATACGGTACTTACCAAGAGAAATGTTTGGGGTATAAAAGGAATTAAGGTGCTGTGGTGTTTTAATTGGGGAAAGTGATTAGAAAACATATTAATAACATTAACTCTCTAAGATTCACCGATAATGAATATTCTTGCAAACCTTCTTGCTAAGAATAAAAGTTAAATTTCAAATATTTTGGTTACTGAGAGTAGAAACAAAGTTTTAAGAAATACTTGGCAGTTCTTTGATACTGGATGAGAAGTAGTCACTAATTTAATTATGCAGTTGAAACTCCGGTCTGTTGTTTGTACCTTCTTTGACACTGGCTCCCTCCTACTGCTGTGTGTTGGTGTATCTGTCTAGTACTTCGAATGAGCAGGACAAGCACACCTGTGTGTCTCTTTCCTCACTGTGGCACTCTTGGCTTTTGCTGACTCTTTACAGATAAGGAGTTGGGCCAAGCCCAGAAGAGAGGAAGTAAGGAATCAGCAACCAGAATGGTTCTGGCTTCAAGACAAAGTAAAGAAGGGAGAGAGATAGTCACTAATGGGGCTGGGGTGGAAAGGCACTGCTGATTAAGAAGGGCATTCAGAGTTGACCACTTGACTTAGCTTTGTGGAGGTCATTGGTGCTTTTGAGAGGAGCAGAGAGCCATAAGAGCCTAATGGGAGGGAGTTTGAGACAGTGGAAATAAAAAAGTTTGAAACAATAAGGATGTACATTCTTTCAAGTCTTTTGCTCTCGTGGGTAGGAAAGATAGAAAAGGAGCTGTAGCTGTGAGGAAGGTGGGAGAGGTAGGTGGGTTTTAAGTGTTAATATTGAGAATTAATAGCATTATAAGTTCATTGGTATTGTCTAGTAGAAAAAGAGCTAATGATACAAAAAGGAGTATTGTTTTAAGTAGACTATTAGGGGTGAAACTCTAGTACTTAAGTAGAGGGACTGGGCTTGAAGGAATCCTTAGTAGTAGGAAAGTAGTCACTTTTAAAGTATGTTAGGATTAAGTTACCAGTATGATTCACATTTTGTAAATGCAGAAGTGAAAAGTGTTGTTTTCTTTATTTCACTACTTCCTATATGACTTGTTAAAATCTAATAATAAACTTGTGAAATTAATGAAAAAATTAATAAAGGTATGTAGTAGTGCTATGGAATGTTTATGCTTAGAGTATTAAAAAACCTATTGAAAATAATTAAATAAATTTCTCTTTCAAACAACAAACTAATTTAGTACTGCTTTTTGTGATTCCATTATGAATTGAAGGAGAAAATTATACAATTATATTTGTAAATAAGCAGATCCATTTCTACCTACACCAACTTGCTTATATGTAAGTGATGTGTGTGGTTAGATACATTAGTCTCTTGATGGTTACCTATTGATAACGTTTAAGGTTTTTTTGGGCTGGGTGGGGGGAAGGAGATCTGAAATTACATCTAGTCTAGTAGGTTTTTTTTTTTAATATCTTGCAAATAGACTATTAGAATGGAATAGAAAAATTGAGATCTAGACCTAAGTATTTATTATATGACAAACCTGATATCTTATGTCACTGGAGTAAAGATGGACTTGAATTTTGCTTTCTCTTTTTCAGAATCAACTCAGTTTTATTGGCACATATCCACATATCATACAATTCAGTAGTTCAGTAAGATCAAGAAAAATTGTACAGTCATTACCACAATTTTGGAACATTTTCTTTTCTTATGTTATGGTTAAGTCACTTTAAAATGTGTAATCACAATCGGTTCTAGTGCTCCCTCCCCTTCCCACATTCATTGTTTACTACCAAAAACCCCACACTATCTCCCACAACCCCACCTGTGTATCCACACCTTCTGTTGGGTTTCCCCAACAGAAAACATAAAAATCAAGTGGTAAGGATAAAATAATAATAATATGAAAATACAAATAATGAGTAAGAAAGAAAAGACTACTATCAATATTTAAAAAGTCAGGGAAGAAATTTTTGTCATGTGACAAGCAAGAGAGAACTTGCACCTAGAACAAATTCAGGTTGGGTCAATAGGTAGTTCAATTGACCAAGTATCAAGTTGGTCCAGCATAATCAAGATTACTTTGATTACTATAGTAGTCTAATTATTACAGTAGTCTGATAGTAAGGCTGTTTGAGACCCTTGCCTGTGGCTAGAGGGGTATCTGCCAGTGGCTTAATCTAACTAGGTAATCTGCAGATGGGTTTTGGGTGCCCACTGTCTTCCACAGCCTTCTACAGATTAGGTGTTTGTAATTTCAGCACTTGATGCTTTTCCCTTCGCCATATTTGAATTTTGTTATTGCCATCTTTGGATCACACAAGCCTGGTGTGCTTCTTCCATGTGGACTTAGTTGTAAGATGAATTTTTTAAGTAAGTGATTAACCAGTTGGAAAAACGTAGAATTAGATTTATACTTAAAATCATACATAAGAATAAAAACTGCAAATAGACCAGAGATAAAATGTTAAAAGAAAAACATGGTAAATTCTTCTGTAACTTGGGTATAAGGATAGTTTTCTCTCCACTCAATATCCAGATGTAACAAAAGGTAAGACTTAAATTTAATTACATAAAAAAAAAAAAACCTTGCATGGCAAATAATATCAAAAACAAAGTCAAAGCACAGATACCAGCTAGACATGCTTAAAAATGAAGGCACAAAAAAAGGCTAAACGGAAAAACACCCAGCACAAAAATAGAGAAAAGACAGATGATTCACAAATAAATATAAAAATTGCTCTTCAGCATATGAAAAGATGCTCTCTCATAATAACAGAAGTTCAAATTAAAGCTGCACTGAGTTATACCATATTTTACACATCAGATTGTCAGGAATAAACATGTTCAGCCACACACACTGTTAACTGTTACAGAAAGGGCATTTTCATACTTTTCAGTAGTAATACAAACTGGGATTCTGATATGACTGTACCCTCAGTTAGCAAAGAGTAGTTTGAGAAGCAACCTCCTCTTCCAAATGATGCAAGGAGAGACGAGGCCGTCATATCCTTCAAGATGTGTATGATGGTTTCATTTGTTCTCTACTTTTCTGGGTCCAACAGGAGGTGAGCATTCCTCCTCCTCTTTTGTTGTAGATCGACTTTACTTAAAACCCTTCTGATCCTTCTTAGAAAGCCTGGCTTTGGAGCTTCCCATTAACAGTGATTTTTACAACCTTGTCACAAGCCAGTAGCCTGACTACAGCATGGGAGGAAAGCATGGTTTTTTGGTTTAGGTTTTTCTTTTTAAAATCATTTTATTAGGTGCTTGTACAATTCTTATCACAATCCATACATACACCCATTGTGTCAAGCACATTCAAATGTACATTTGTTGCCACCATCATTCTGAAAACATTTTCTTTGTACTTGAGCCCTTGGTATCAGCTCTTCATTTTTCCCCTCCCTCCCCACTACCCTCCCTCAATAGCCCTTGACAATCTATAAATTCTTATTATTTTGCAAGCATGTTTTAATTTTTTAATTCCCCCCCTACAAGAATGATTTTAATGGTATGAAACTGAATATTCACTAGTTTTGTCATGTTAGATTCCTTTGGTAGTATGTCATAGTCGTTTCAGACAAATGAACTTGGCAGATGAGGGCAAAGGTCCGATGTTTGGAAGGCACAAAGTTATTTCAGTAATTTAAAAAATATTATTTCATTAATTCTGGTTTTCATAAGCCATGTATCCTGTATGAAGAGACTTCAAAAAGTTCATGGACAAATGGAATGAAAAGATAATGGCATTTTCCCAGGAATTTTCCGAAGCCCCCTCATGATGTACCTGTGTATATCCAGTTATTTTTAAAATCCTATCAAAAAGAATGTATGCTTACATATACAACCTGGTCACAAGGTAGTAGGCTGACTACAACATGGGAGGAGAGCATGTTTATTTTGTTTTTTTCTTTTTAAAATGATTTTATTGGGGCCTCCTACAGCTCACTGTATTTAACAATGAATGCAAGCCACTATGTACTATGTAAAATACAAATCTTCCACATTAACAGCTATTACAACCTGCGCTCTAATGTATACACAATGCTGATTAGTATTTAGCTCAGTAACAACCACAAGGAATTCAAGTGTGCTTTGATTACATGATCCCACACAGTTATTTTGTTTTTTTCAGTTGTTAGAACTGGAATATTCGGTTGTTGTTAGGCTGGTTTAACTAGAGAAACAAAGTCAGTAACAACTCATATGTAAGAGAAAGCTTTATACCAAGAAGTTATTATATATCAAGCAAACGTCCCAGCCCAGTCTAGATCAAGTCCATAAGTCTGCTACCAGTCCATAAGTCCCTCTGCAGACTCACACAGCTACATGTCATGATGCAGAATGTGGGAAGATCACAGTCTGGTGGGTGCAAAGTCTTGTGGATCCAATGATGGTGACTGCCTCACAGGGCTCACAGCAAAGAATGAGTTGGACATACCTTGAAAGCATTACACTAAAGAAGTGTATCATAAAAAACTACATATTATATGGTGGTTATGCAGAATATGCAGATTTATAACCATAAAAAATAGGGAAAAATGGATGGAAAGCATTGGAAGCTAACTTCACGATGGGAATGATCTATTACAGGGGTGTTCAATACGTTGATCGCGATCTACTAGTCGATCACAAATGTAGTGTGGGCAGATCTCATGGTATTAGAAAAATAGATGTAAGCGTATCATCAATCCTGTCACTTAATTGATAAACAGCGCAGCCAATCAGATGCAATCTTAGGTGTCAAACACGTGTAAACAACTGCGTTAAGTGCAGCAAAACAAGACAAGCTAAGTGATCGCCAATTTTTAGACCTTTTTTTCCTCTTGAACATAAGAAAGGTAATAAAATGAGTGGGGGAGCTGGACCAAGTAGGAAGACAAAAACCAATCACTTTCCTACGGAATGGGAGATTTTGACACTACAAGCCGACATTCAGCTGAAGTCTAGAGCGTATGAACAGTTCTGGAACTTACTCGCAAACATGAGAAAATGTGCTACCTCCTGGACTGCATGATTCGTCTCTACTTATTTATGTGAGTCAGCCTTTAACCACATAAAGTTCATTAAGTCCGTACCACCATGACTGATGATCATTTGGAAGTGTGCTTGAGGCTGGCTGTCAGCAGCTACTGTCCAGACTGTGCATCCCTGGCTCCTTCTGTTCAGTGCAAGTCATCAGAGTAAACTCAGATAATGACAAAAAATGCCTATAGTTAATTGTATTGTGTTGTGTTGTACAATATGGACTCATGCAGTTACGCAAGGTACATAAACATACATTGTACATACAAAGAATTCTCAATGCATTTATGAATAAATATAATAAATAAAAATAAATACATGTTTTGCATTATTGTAGTTGGTAGATCATTTGGACTTGATCATTTTATAAGTAGCTCACATGCTGAAAAAGTGTGAGCACCCCTGATCTATTATCAGCACAAAGTTAATCCCTATGAGGTGAAAGTCAGACACCTCCACTCACCAACTTTTTACCAATTCTGACCCCAACTCAGTCTCACAGCATATTCAAGAACAAAAATGTTCTTGGACAGTTCATTACAAAGGCCATACAGAATTCATAGACCATACAATTAAATGGTTTATTAAGGAACAGGATAAGGACCAGGAAGCTTACAGGCACTGTCTCCTTTTTCAGTGTGGACTGCCCTCCGAGCTCCTCTCAGCAGGTCAGGCCTTTTCTTGGACCCTGAGGACAGGCTTTCTTGGCTCTGCCACCCATCAACACCAACTCAGCCTCAGGTGCCCTTCCAGCTTGTTGCTTACTAGTTCTACCACCCAGCCTCTTCCATATCTGTTGTGCTACTTTCAGTGTTCCAGTCCCTGCTACTGTTCGTTTAGGAGGGTCTTTGCTGCCTCTTTTTCTGGTTTTCCTCTGCTTCTTCTAAGTCTACTGAGGCAAATGTCTTTTGGTCTAACTGCTTCAATGCACAATCTTCAAGTCTGATTCAATGCATGGTACTCCCTCCAGGGCCTAGAGCTGACCATTCCCTCTGGGTAGACCATAGTCACTTCACTTGCATAGTAAGCTTCAACTCACTTCATTTGCATGGCCTCTTGACCAATCCCTGCAAGGTGCAAACTTACTGCAGTCCAGGGAGGAGACAAAAGTATCAAGATATAAATTGTTTACTGTGCATCTAGAAAATGTCAATCAACCTGGACAAAAGTAACACATCCTTTGGGGGTAGAAAACTAGGGCAAAGGTAACTTCTCAGGGCTTAGGGAAAAAGTCTCTTGTTTTTTAAAGAATTAAGGCAAAGGGGTACATAAAGGAACACATTTCACCACAGGGCATGTTGAAAATGTGCTAAAATTGATGGTAGAGATAGTTGTACAACTCTGAATAACATACTGAATTATATGGTATGTGGATTATGTATCTCAGTAATTTTATTATAAGAAATGTGAGTTAATCTATGCTTAGTGACTAATACAGAATTAAGATTTTATTATTCACTAAAATGCCTGTGACATCTCATAAATTGTGGGTAAGAATGCAAATTGGGCATAATTCCTTTTAGGAAGGGCATTTGTAAGTATCTAACAAAACTACATAGGTTTTAAATTTTTGACCCCATAATTTCACTTCTCAGAATTTGCTGTGAAAATTTGCTTCCAGCAATTCAAAAGTACACATGGACGAGATTATTCATTGTAGCATTATTTATAACTGAGAAATATTTGAAACAACTTAAGTGCCAATACATAGGAGAATGCATGAATAAACTTTGGTATATCCACACAATAAAAAGAATGAGGAAACCTTCTTTGATATAATATAGAATGGTTTGTAGATGGAATGATTGCTTTTAAGATATGAGCAAAGTACAAGAAGAGCAGGTACTGATACTTCCTAGTGTAAGGAAAGCAATCAACACAAGGAAATGTACATATACAAGAGGGATTCAGAAAGTTTGTTAAGGAATTCCATTAGTTTTTAATTTCATTTTTCCACAAATGTTGAGGTTATATACAAATGAAACATAAGAAGGATAAAGCAGAAATCAGATACAATGCATGGGAACATGGTATAAAGGATGAGGTGCAGAAATTGGACTAAAGGAATGGTGGAATGAGTTGTTAGATTAATGCGTTTACCTTTTGGAATGGCCTGAATTTTGGAGTATGCTAATGTTATATATATAACAATATATAAATGAAGTTAGAAGCAAAAAGAAGAAATGGATTTAATTTGTATAAAATAACTTTGTAGGGCAGAAGAGGGAAAGAAGGGGACAAACTGTCCCCCACTGTATTGAACACATTATTATTTTTTTAAATTTAATCATTTTATTAGGGGCTCATACAACTCTTATCAAAATCCATACACACATCAATTGGGTAAAGTGCATTTGTACATTCATTGCCCTCATCATTCTCAAAGCATTTGCTCTCCACTTAAACCCCC
>NW_022103905.1:15008415-15018546 GCF_000313985.2 Echinops telfairi
CAATGTACAACAAAACAGCAACAACATCAAGCCACTGACAAAGAACAAATGAAAATATACTAAGAAAGAAAAGCTTGTAGTTAGTTCAAAGATCGCTGGACTTTAAGAGTGTTTTCCAGTCCAGCCTGATGGGGCACCATGCCCTGTCCCCAATGTCCACCCTCATCATTCCCTGGGGATCTTGCTGCTCCTCTCCCTTGCTGTGGGAATTGCACCCGATCTGATCCCGCCACACTGAGGCAAAGCACTGGGGGAGTGCAGTTGAACACATTATTATGAATAGATAGTCTTAAGACTGAAGACAAAAAATCCCCTAAACAAACCCAGACATGTATAGGTAGTCTAATGTATATCTTTAATTTGTAGTCTTTTTTTTTTTGCAGAAGTATGAGTTAGCAAGTTAAAAACCACTTTGTGTTACGTCAAGATTGAGCAAATTACCCGGTAATAGAAGCTATGTTTTTATATTTTGGAGAAGGGTGTTTTAAATATGGAAAATGAGTAGGCTAGGCGGAAAGTATAGTGTTCAATTGGAATTTGAGGTACATTCTCTTTTCTTCCTTGCTTTCTCTCATCTACCCACAAAACAGAAATAATTATTGGTGTGTATGTGTATGAATGTTTGTGTATATGTATATATGTTCATCTTTTTCCAGACTCTTTGTTGAGAGGTTCATTAAGTACTAACACCCTAGTATGTAAGGAAGTTCCCAAAGAACAAGCAAATGACACAGGGCCGGCTTGAAGGACTCTACTCTTACTAGCTTATTCTAGGATAGTGTTAGCATAAAAATGAATAATGATCATAATGGAATATAACCTGTTGACTAAAGTAAGAATGTATCTGTACTTGCAGATATAAGTAGGTGGGAGTAGAGGGTACGTCTCTTCCTTTCCTTATAGTAGAATGTCAGGTGGTATATGTAAAAAGAATTAGGGAATTAGAAAAATCACCATTTGGTAACCATTAAGATACTGATTTGTTCAGGCAAGTATCCTTACTAGATAGTATACAACTAATGGGGTGAAAATTTGATGAGAACTAAGATATTTACATAAATTTAAAGTATTTCCCCTATATACTTATTAATTGCAAAGGTAAAATTTTAGCTTTCCAATGGAGAAATGTTGTTGTCTTGGTTTCTCTAAAGAAACAGAGCCAGTAAGATAACATCTGTTGTCTATGTCTGTACCTGTGTATTTACTTCAAGGAATTGACTCATGCAGTTGGATGCTGGATAGTCGAAAATCTGTAGTTCAGGTGACAGATGGGAGATGTCTGCTGGCTCATGAAATCACAGGGGGTTGGCACATCCGGAATCTGTATGTTAGTGACTGGAGACTTTTGTAGGTTTGTGTCCCAAATCTGGATCAGATGATGGGAAGAATGCAGAATTGAGAGAACTACCAAAGTGCCAGTAGTCTGCATGTGGATCACACATAGACTCCCCTATCAACTGCTTGGTTATATTAGATTGGATTGAATTACTTTATGGAAAATGATCACATTTCATTCTATTAAATTACATTATGGAAGAGCAACTAGTTCAGGGTAGGCAAAACCACTAAGAACCATAGCCTAGCTAAATTGACACATTAAATGAACGCCACCATGTACCCCTTGTCAATTTGGCACCCACACACATTTCCTTAAACCATACTTGCTTTCTGAGTAAAGATAGTTACAAAGTAATATCTCTTAACATATCAAAACTCATATGAATGCATCCATAAAACCCTCAACTCCTTTGCCTCCTATATTTTATGATGAGTAACATGAAAGAGTATGAATTTAAAGATATGTGTGTGAGTATCTATATATATCCACACACATACAGACATATGTATGTATATATACAAGCATATTCATGACCAAAAAAGGAAGACACACATAATAATTAGAGTCCTTGTTTCTTCAACTGGCCATGTGGTTATAGTGCATATTCATAACTGCTTTCTATGTTCCTTTTGACTTAAGCAAATATGTACACTAGTTGTGGTTTTTTGCCTTGTGGGTGACTGAAACTATCATTCCTAGGGGGTCTGGACCATTAGTACTCTTGCCTGCAATTGGTTGTTGGGATTTTCCATTGGCTTTTATCTCTGGGCCTGGCTAAACTAAGAATACCTGATGGGATCCATCTGAATTCCAGACATACTCTTGCCTTTCTCCCTCCTATAACAGTTCAATTTCCCCTTGGTAATTAGAAATAATCACATTAGCCAATACAGAAACTCTTTTCTTTGCCTATTGATCCTAAGGCATGAGGAGTCCAAAGTGGTTGGACAACATTCTTAGTTTTCAATGCATTGGAATCAGTGTATCATCTGGTGAGGGCGTTCCTTCCCTTGGAACTAAGACCTCTAGACAGGAAGGAAGCAAAAATTTTAAAATACTTAATTTTGTTGTTGAAACTACGCACATTAAAACATACATCAATTCAACTTCTCCATGCACAATTCCATGACATTGCTTATATTCTTCAAGTTGGGCAACCATTATCACCTTGCTTTTCCTAATTGTTCCTCCCCTATTAACATAAACTTATTGCCCCTTAAGCTTCTTGTCTAACCTTTTGAGTTGCTGTTGTCAATTTGGTCCCATATAAATAGTTGCTGCTATTTTAAACTTTTTATTGTGATTTGGATAAACGTTAATTGAGCAAATTGCCTTGCAGTCACCAAGTCATACATATTTTGTTTCTTGGCATTGATGGTAAGTCCTCATGATTTAATATGATTTCCCCCATTTTCCCTTCCCATGTAGATAGCTCCTTAAAGAAGGCTTAACGATGATCTCAAGGCAGTAGTTTCAAGTGTTCATCCAGCCTTAATGCCTCAGAAAGTTTCGATTTTATTTGAATTTGAAATTCTGAAGAAGCAAAAATTTACAAATGGATCACTAGGGTTAGTATCTGCCTTTTGATTCCTGGACCTCTGAGTTACAGCTATAAGAGAACACAGCCCACTCAACTCACTGCCATCAAGAATGCTGACTCATAGCAACCTCTGTGAGTTTCTGAGATTGTAACTCTTCACAGGAGTAGAGCTCCTCATCTTTCTTCTGCAGAATGGCTGGTGGTTTTAGCGTGTAACCCAATCCTCCACAAGTGCTCCTTAGAGTAACAGCATCAACCATATACTGATTGATGCTGATGTAGAGCATATACCACCTCCTGGAAGACACTGTCTTAACTCCCCAGGTATTGCCATCTAGATGGTACCATAAATTAGTCTTTAAAAGGTCAGGCCATTCTATCATAATATGAAATCAGGTTTACACACAAAATTGACCATTAAACCACCATAATCATGTGGTTAAAATTATGTTCTCTTACTAGGAACAAATTGATATTATATGTTTCCTGATAAGATACACTGAGAACAAACCTTTATTTCTGTGGTTACCCTGCCAAAATGTACAAAATGCTCATAAGAATCTAAGGAGAGTCTATAGAATAACAGCAGTAGTATTCAAATATTTAAGGATCGTGAAGACAAAGATTGAGTAACTATTTAGACTAAGGATGCAAACAATTAGTGCAATGGGTTGAGATTTTCTGTTGATGTAAAGGAGCCCCGGTGGCATAATGAATTATGGGTAGGGTTACTAACCACAAGGTAACAAGGTTGGGTTGCTAACCCTGTTTAGGGTTGCTATGAGTCAAAAATCTATTCAATGGCAGTGGGTTTGATTTAGTTTAGTTTTAGTTTAATCTGTGGAAGTAATCATCACATCTTTTTCTCACTGAGTAATAGTGTGTTCAAACCTCTGTCTTTTCAGTTAGCAGCTTAACACTTAACCACCACGATAAGACAGTTTGTAGTCACTTCAATAAGGCCTTGATGAATGGAATTATTCTGGACTGGCAGCAGTCTGTTTTTTTGTTTTTTAAAAAATTGTTAATACTTTTATTTGAAATGACCAGAGTCAAGTGTTTTATTGTCAGAATTTGTATCGTTTTTATTTTCTGTTGACATTATATAAAATTTTGTTGACTTTTCTGATTCCCCATACTCAATTCTTTTTATTTACTTTTGCTTATACCTTGAGTCATTTAGTAAAAATTACTTGCTTGTTGTGAACCAGCATTTCTAAGAGATGGTATGCTTTATGATGTGCTTTCAAAATGTGGGAGATACTCTTTTTTTTTAAAAAAAGGTCAAGGTCTGATTTTTGATCTCTAGGTGTGTCCTTCAGTCAAGACCGATGGGGTACCATGCTCTGGCCCCCAAGTCTGTCGTTTGTACTCCCTCGGGGGCTCTCTGCTCTGTTCCCATGGTTGCTTTGCCGCACACTTTTTGTGGTTTGCCTCGGTGTCTCAGGGTCAGTCTGGGCCAGTTCCAACCCGGAGTCTCCAGCGTTGTCCCCCTTAGTGGGAGGTATTCTTTTATGAACATATCTGAACATATTTTTAGGAAACAGAATGTGTGAGAGAAGCACATTGAATAGCTGGTGTAAGGAAAGTAAGAGTGGATCTGAATGGGAAGGGATCAATCAGGTATCTATAGATTTCTACTTTGTGTGCATTTTATTTTGTCACTTAATGATAATGGAGATTGGAAATCAAAGTAGTTCTTGAAATATAGTTCTGCTGCTATCTAAATGTTCTGAATTCTTAATGTATGAGATATATATGCACCCTGGCAATTTTCATTCCCTTTGTTCAAAAGTGGTAGCTTTAGTGAACACAGACCAAGCAACTATTCTAGATAAGTCTGAAATATTTCTGTTTATCATAATGATTTGTACATTTATTGTGTTCCCTTGATGCTAGCGCCACCAACATTTTAGAATATATAGTTGTCACACATTTTAGTATTCATAATTTGTCTCTGCACCAGCTATTGTTCATTTGTAAATCAAGACTTTTGTTCTATTATGAACCCAGTGTTCTTCTGTTGGTGAGATAACAGCTTTTATATTATCAGTTAATATAGTACCCCCCAAAAGTTGTTTTTTGGGTTTTCTTTTTCTTTTTTTTTGTTAGTGCTATTTTTGGGCTATGTGTGTAATTCTCTGTTTTCTGTTTTATCAACTCATTTTTATAAAAATAATGACTAGTCATATTTCTCCTGATGATGAACCCTTCTACCTAAATATAATAGGTTTTGAATTGCCCGTTTTCACTTCACTGCATTGACAAAGGATTTAATGGTTTAGTCATTCATCATAAGCAAATAGTTCATTATAATCCTAGATATTTTTCTGATTATCTGAAGCCTGTCGTGTAGAAGCATACCATATATACTCATGCATAAGATGAGTTTTTCAGTACATTTTTAATGCAGTTTTTGTGATAAAATTCGGTGCCTCGGCTGATATTTGAGTCAGCTTATACTCGAGTATATACAGTAGTCTTAGGGGTTTAGGATTATCTGCATATAGATAGTAATTAAAACCTTGAGGATATTAAGATTGCTTAATGAGTACACAGAATGAAAATAGTTGCAAGGCTGAAATTCTTATAGCCGAGACTTATTTGGTGGCAAAACAAAAAGACTCCTTAGACTGGTTCAAGAAAAGATACACAGATGGATATTCTAAAAAACTAACTGCCATTGAGTTGATGTCAAATTATAGTGACTATATAGGAGAGAGTAAAATGGCCCTTGTGGGTTTTTCTGAGTGTAACTAGTTACGAGTAACAACTGTGGCATCAGGGCTCTCAGTTGGGTCTTAAGTATGTTATAAAAATATGTAGGGTAATGCCTTACAGAGCCATTGTCCTCAAGTCAGTTTTGATTCAAAGTGGCCCGTAGTAAATCTAGAGCAGAGAGCTTCGTCTTTCCTCCAAGGAGTGGCTGGTGGCTTTGAACTGCAGTCCAGTGCTCTGTCTTACAGGAACTGAAAAAAAAATGGGGGAACCCATTATTCGCTTTTGGGGGGACCTATAGTGTTTTGGGTCGGGGTCCTGGGTGAGTATCTATGTTTTGCTCCTATACATGTTGCAGACCAACTCCCTTTATCAGTTTGCTCAAGTTCACAAGACTCCCAGCTCAAGGACTGCTCTGCCTGCTTTTGAATCCAATCCTCAAGAGAGAACATCTCTTGATTAAGGAACCAGATGGACCGATTGATCTTGGATTGGCTATTCATTGGCCATCTAGTTAGCTGGAGTTAGGGTCCCAGACATAGCTGTTAATTCGTACAACTATGGCTACCTAGATCTGGCCATTGAACAGAACTTGAGTGGTAGTTGTGCAGATGTATACTACAAGGGTGAGTAAATGGCATGGGGGACAGGTTTCCTTCAGCTTTAGGAAGGACAAGGAGAATCCATCTCTACACCAGTCCAAGGCCAATTGCCAGATATACTTCTTAAAAAAAAAATTTTTTTTTTTGCCAGATGTACTTCTACCCTACATCCTTCTTCCATATTATTCTGACAACAGCCTTACATCCCATGACATTGTTTTTCTGATGGGTTAGATAATTCCTTGCAATTGTCACAATACTCACAGACAGAACTCCCAATTATGGCAGGTTTACGAGGGTCACTAGAGTCAGAATTAACTCAATGGCAGTGAGGTTTTTACATTTTTTGTTTGAGAATCAGGGCAGTTAACAGGTTACCACAAGCCATAAACAGTAAGGGTACAGTTGTTGGTCCTTATTTAGCAGCCAAGTCTCCTTGGTTGTCAGTTTCACAGCCACACGATCCCATGGCTTCTGACTCTAGAGCCTGTCTGCTTCTACACCTTATTGTATCAGGTGCTCAATCCCTCTGCTCCTTCATGGTGTGACTCCTTTGCTCTATCTTACAAGCCTCCCTGCTGCAGCCTCTGGTGCCTCTGGTAGGGATTTCAAATGTGCTCCAATGTGGTTCTTTTTTCCTTGATGGTCCTGTCATTCGCTCTCTCCCTTATTCTGAGATGGCTCTCATGCATGGGGGAATGGCAACCCAAACTGACCAATCCCCCTTTAGTAGTGTTTTGCACATCCTGTTTGCATGGTCCTTAACCATTCCTTTGGTGAGAGTTAGACATGGGTAGAAGAGAGCCATATTAAGAAATTTTACTTCACCACAAAAGGTAATTAAGTTCATACTCCATGTAACTGGTTATTTTAGTTACCTTTATGTTTATTCACTAATGAAAATCTTTGAACACCTATTACAGTAGTTCTCAACCTTCCTAAATGTCACGACCCTTTAATACAGTTCTCATGTTGTGGTGACCCCCTCAATCATAAAATTATTTTCGTTCCTACTTCATAACTGTAATTTTGCTACTGTTATGAATTGGGTGGCCCCTGTGAAAGGTCGTTCAACCCCCAAGTTGAGAACTGCTGACCTATTACAGAGATTTGCGGTTTTGGTAATGGTGATTCAAGACAGGTATAACCTCTGCCTTCAAAATCTTTGCAGGGAGAGCAACAGATAAATAATAGCATAACACTGTGCTAATGAGCAGGTGATTCGACTGTAAAGGGACTACTTGGTAATTGTATTTCTATCCTCAAGACAAATTATGTAACCTTGAGTTAAGTATCCTAAAATGTTGAAGTACCAGTCTTTATTATGAGGGCAAACGGCAGCATGTCATACCAGATAAAGTACACAAATGTGTCCCTTGGAAGTGTAAAGTGTAATAAAAATCCTTTAATTGTGTTGTTTGCCTATTTCATTGTCTTCAATTCTAGTCCATTCCCTCCCCCATTTACTTTCTTTTTTAACAGTCGTATTGGCATATAATTCACAAACTATACAAGTCAGTAGTTCAGTCATATTAAGAAGTTGTACAGTCATCAGCACAATCAATTCTAGAACATTTTGTTCATTCATGTACTCATCACTATTAGCTTCCCATTGATCCTCAACTTCCCCTGTCTTACTCCCAAGACATTATTAATCCAGTTACTGTCTCAGTAGATTT
This sequence comes from Echinops telfairi, assembly GCF_000313985.2. Classification (NCBI taxonomy): domain Eukaryota; kingdom Metazoa; phylum Chordata; class Mammalia; order Afrosoricida; family Tenrecidae; genus Echinops; species Echinops telfairi. The sequence continues at coordinate 15,016,294 of NW_022103905.1, forward strand.
ACCTATCCTGGATTTCATAAAAAGAAAAACATTTTTAAAAGAAAATACAAAAACTGACAATAACAAGGTAAAACAGAAAAACCTCAATATAAAAGAGCAGAAAATGTTAACTAGAACGTATTTAAAATGGATCAAAAAAGGAGATAAAACGATCAGGTGTTAACTTTTTCTTTTTTATGGCGTTAACTTTTAACCTAACTGCATCAGCAAGAATCCACTTTCCAGTGCATTCTGCCTGATGGCAAGGCTGTTCACATCCCTGGTCTCTGGTCAGAGAGGATTCACCAGAGGCTTAATTCATGTGTATTTCCCAGTCACTTTTTTAAAAAAATGGAAATAACTTAAAAATGGGTCAAAAGGGAGATCAAATGATATTACATGTTAATCCAACTCTATCTCCCATACCTGACAGATAAAATGCTGTATAATGCTCTCTTTCTCTGATAACAAGGCGATTCATATCCCTCAACTGTGGTCACAGGGGGATTCACTGGAGACTTAATCCATGTGTGGTCCCTGAACATGGATTTGGGGCTTCTACTGTTGCCCATAGCCTTCTGCAAATCAATTGTCCACAATTTAAGGTCTGATAACATTCTCTCCTTTGGATTTTATATTTATAATCCTTGGATTACAATGACTGCTTCCATGTGGACTTAGTTGTTGCCTTTCTAGGGCATTCTTTATCTTTAGAAGACTGTAATTTTACCTATTTTGCTGGCCTGGGTGGAATATATCATATTCTTAAATATTAATTGTTGTTTACTTTCCATGTACACAAATTCTGCTTTGAATTTCACAGTATTGTCTGTCTCAGTATTGTCTCTTAACTCTTCTAGTAACTTCTTTGATATTTCATCTAGTTCTTTCCCAATTGTTCATCCTATTTTTAAAATTTTTCATTGGATGTGCTTATTCTTTTTTTAATCATTTTATTGGCAGCTCATACAACTCTTATCACAATCCATTCATACATCAATAGTATAAAGCACATTTGTACATTCGTTGCCCTCATTCTCAAAACATTTGCTCTCCACTTAAGACCCTGAGATCAGCTCCTCATTTTTCCCCCTTCCCTCCCCGCTCCCCACTTCTTCAGGAACCCTTGATAATTTATAAATTATTATTTTGTCATATCTTACACTGTCCACCATCTCCCCATCGTATTTTAATTGTATTTTGCCTTCATTTTTGTGTTTAACGTTTGAGACTTCCTGTTGTGAATGAATTTATGAAGCTTTAATTTTATAAATAAATATTTAACATATATTAAGTTGCTTTATTTTTAGTTGAAATAAATCTTACTGTTTTGCTTTGTGCTTATTCATATTTATATTGCTATACCATTCTTTAAATGGCTAAACCTTTTTGTTTGTTATACTGGTGGCCTGTATGTTGCTATGATGTTGGAAGTGAAGCCACCAGTACATGAAATGCTAGCATGGCTACCATGGGTGAAGTGTCTAGAATAGAGATTGGAATAATGGAGTCAGACACAATTCATAGTAGCATGCTCACCTCAGCCTCACTTGATGGTCCTCGTGGGGGAAGAGTCCGGCCACGAGAGCAAGGGAGAGCCTCAGGAGGAGAGCAGGAGAGCCCCAACTTTATTGCTAACCAAAGGTTGTATCTCATTAGGGGGACATGATTACAGGTAACCACATGTTACAGGAAGGGGCAGTACAATAGGCATACACATTTCAGGAAGGGGGGATGTATGATAGGTGTAAGCATAACAGGAAGGGGATGAGCTAGGGGTGTGCTCTTAGGAATGGGAAGGTCTAGGGGTATACATGATGTGACAAGATGGGCGGACCCTAGATTCATGATGGCAGCCTAACCTTGGTCATCCTTGGGCGGGTTTGACCTCTCTGGTGTCTCCTACAAGGAAACAGACAACTACTATCCTTATCAGAAGGGAGTGGGCCCTACTTGTGGGATAAACAGTGGTGTCTGCTTGTTCTAGATTGCTACTCCTGATGACTTCCAAGTGTATAGTCATTCGCAAGCAGCTAAGTTTGGCATATATTTGGGGGAGACAACTTGGGAGAAATCCTTCTGTTTCCCATAATGAAGTAGCCACGAAAATAATTTTTTAATCATTTTATTGGGGGCTCGTTCAACTTTTATCATAATCCACACATACATCCATTGTGTCAAGCACATTTGTACATTTGTTGCCATCATTATTCTCAAAACATTTTCTACTTGAGCCTTTGGTGTCAACTCCTCATTTTTTCCTCCTCTCTCCCT
>NW_022103905.1:15018832-15052655 GCF_000313985.2 Echinops telfairi
GGGGGAGGAAACATTAAAGAACTAGAGGAAAGTTGATGTTTCAACTGCATGCACCTTGACTGACTCGCCTCCTCCCTGCGACCCTTCTGTAAGGGGATGTCCAGTTGCCTACAGATGGGCTCTGGAACTCTATTCCACACTCCCCCTCATTCACAATGATAGGATTTTGTGTTTTTTGATGCCTGATACCTGATCATATTGACACCTCATGATCACACAGGCTGGTGTGCTTCTTCCTTGTGGGCTTTGTTGCCTCTCAGATAGATGGCCGCTTGTTTATCTTCAAGCCTTTCAGACCCCAGGTGCAATATCTTTTGATAGCCGGGCACCATCAGCTTTCTTCACCATATTTGCTTATGCACCCACTTTGTCTTCAGCATTTGTGTTGGGAAGGTGAGCATCATGGAATGCCAGGTTAAACAAAGTGTTCTTGCATTGAGGGAGTACTTGGGTCGAGGCCCAATGTCCAACTGCTACCTTAATACTTAACCTATAAATATATTCACATAGATCTATTTCCCCATCTTAATATTTACATATGTACATGCCTGTATTTAGACCTCTATAAATGCCCTTTGCCTCCTAGTTCCTTCCTCTTTCCTTTTACTTTCATCTTGTTCCACTATCATGTTCAGTCTTTATTTAGGTTTCAGTAATTCCTCTTGGTTACATTGCCCTTGATCCAGCCCTGTCAGGCCTCTTATACCCTCCTCACCATTGATTTTTGGATCACTTGTTCCCTTGTCCCTGGGTTCCACTTCCTTTCCCCAGCCTCCCTCTCCCATGTCCTCGTTGGTCCTGTTGTTTTCTCCTCCAGATTGTTTATCCGCCCTAGCCTATCTAGATAGACCTGCAGAGATAACAATATGCACAAAAAACAAGACAGAGCAAAACAAAGCAACAAAAGAAAACAACAACAAAAAAATCAATGACCCCCCAAAAGAAAAGCCTGTATATAGTTCAAGGTCTGTTTGTTGACCTCTAGGAGTGTTGTAAGGTCGAGTCTGATGGGGTGCTACGCCCTGGTCCCAAAGTATTTTTGGCATTCCCCAAGGACTTGTTTGCTCTGTTCCCCTTGCTGTTCTGTTGCACACCCTTAGGTGTTTTGCCTCAGTGTGGTGGGGTCAGATTGGGGGCAATTCCTGCACTGTGTATCCAGTGTTGTCCACATACGAAAATAATTTTATGGTTGGGGGACGTCACCACAACATATGGAATTGTATTAAAGGGTGGAGGCATTAGGAAGGTTGAGAACCACTGCAATAGAGGAAGGGTAGGGTAGTAAAATGTGAAAAAGGGGTAATAGAAACGAAAAGCTTGCTGCTGGCAGTGGGCTCATTATTATTATTATTATTTTTATTATATTATTTTATTAGGGGCTCATACAACTCTTATCACAATCCATACACACATCAACTGTGTAAAGCACATTTGTACATTCATTGCCCTAATCATTCTCAAAACAATTTCTCTCCACTTAAACCCCTGGCATTAGGTCCTCATTTTTCCCCTCCTTCCCCGCTCCCCCCTCCCTCATGAGCCCTTGATAGTTTATAAATTGTTATTTTGTCATATCTTGCCCTGTCCAACGTCTCCCCTCACCCACTTTTCTGTTGTCCGTCCCCCAGGGAGGAGGTCACACATAGTTCCCTGCAATCGGTTCCCTCTTTCCTACCCACTCTCCCTCTACCCTCCCTGCCTCGCCACTCACTCCACTGGTCCCGTAGGGATCATCTGCCCTGGATTCCCTGTATTTCCAGTTCCTGTCTGTATCAGTGTACATCCTCTGGTCTAGCCAGACCTGCAAGGTCGAATTCGAGTCATGGTAGTGGGAGCAGGGAGGAAACATTTAGGAACTAGAGGAAAGTTGTATTTTTCATCGTTGTTACATCGCCCCCTGACTGGCTCATCTCCTCCCCGAGACCCCTCTGCAAGGGGATCTCCAGTGGCCTACTAATGGGCTTTGGGTCTCATTATTACCTCAGTTCAAAGTGAACCGAATTTACTGGTACTGGAAGACAATCTTTCCTCCCCTAACCCACTAAGATAAACTTCTGGATTTCTGCAGAGGGCAATCATTTTCCCTTAAAGCACACAGTGGTCTTTCACATGCAACATGCTTATGTAAACTCTGTTCAGGCATGTATAGTGTGTAAAGGAAACTAATATGTATAGCGTGCATAAGAAATTAACACATGAAGGGGTTTTACAAAAGAACTGTATAATGTATTTTTTATTTGTGCAAAAATAGAGTAGTTGATGCCCATTAGAAAACTCACTGCCATCAAGTCGATTCCAACTCATAGTGATCCTGTAGGACAGGGTAGAACTGCCCTGTGCCTTTCGGAGACTGTAGAAAGCCTCCTTTTTTCTCATGCAGAGTAGTTGGTGGTTTTGAACTGCAGATCTTGTGGTTAGCAGCATAACCACTATGCCACTGGGGCTTCTTTTTAGATCCACTAATAGCTACTGTGTTGACTAGCAACTGGGGAGGCATGGAGAGAAATTATAATAAAGCACACTTGTGCATTCGGTATAGACTAAGAGTAGAAAGAAAGGTCTGGCAAACCTTATGTATCATAGGAAGATAGTATCCAACTTGCATACTGTGGAGTTGGCATTGGAAGGATCAGTTGCTGGAGAAAGATATCATATTTGGTGAACTCAGAGGGCCAGTGTAAGAGAGGGAAACACTGCGTGAGATGGATCAGCACTGTAACCAAATGGATTGTCATAAGAGATGGGTACACTGGACCATGGCAGTCTTTGTGAAGCTGAACATAACTGGGCAGCATTTCATTCCGTTTTACAGAAGGTGACTGTACTCACTCAATGGCAACGAACAAGAATAACCGTACAACCAAAGGTTGGAGTCAAAGTCAGTGTCATACCTTTTTTATATGTCTACTTGCTTCTTATTGGGACTATTTAGTTCATTCCTCTATTTCTTATGTTTTAAGTAAGCATATAATTTTAAACTTAGCTAAGGTGTAAATTCTTCCCTGCCTTAGATTAACCTAGTGTGATAACCATAAATACCGATTGATTTTAGTCATCATCCTATCAAAGACTGTAAATGGCAGGTAAGGTTTTTTTGAATAATCTATGAGAAAATTCTTTAGCTAGAGTAAATTAGTAAAAAAGATGAAATATAGCTTCAATTATGCCCATAAAATACTGTTTATGAGATATTTTCTTTAGTCTATGATGTACTCTTATATTAATATAAGATATTGGTAGGGTTCTCTTTAAAAATATTTAACAAAACATTTAAATAATTATTCTCTTTCATAAAGTAATTAAAATGATTATGACCTAAGTATAACACTCAATCATTTGCATACATCACCTATTATTAATTAAATCATCACTGATCAAATTAGAAAGTTTTAATTAAAGGTTCAAGCCTTGAAATCTGCATCACCATATGTTCCAGTTTGGGGAAATACATATTGCAAAGTGAAAAATGTTTTAATGATTAAGAAAATGGACTCCTGGGAGCTTTGACATCTTGGTCTATTACCAATTTAATTCCATTGATTCTAATTTTCCTTTGTAAAAGGGAAAGTGCTGATAAATGGTGTCACACAGTCAGATCTAACCAGTTCATCTAACCACAAACTGCTAAAACATATAAATCTGAATACATGCACCTGAAGTATGCACACTGTGGACTTTGAAGCTTATATTTCTGAAAATCCCATTGGAGAATTACAGTTATTAATTTGACCTTAGGGGCAAAAAGAGATAACGGGGAAGGTTCAGATGGTAAGCAAACATTAGAATCCTCATTAAAAAAAAAAACTTGTTAAATCAAATCAATAAAAAACTCCACTAAATAGGAACGTTTATATATTTCAAATTAGGCAAGCATTATGTAGTTACTTTTTGTTTTATTGGCCCTGATTACTAAAAAACATTTTTGGACTTACTTTCCCAACCTGAAACATGAAGTGCTTATATTAATTTGAAGATCCGGTGACTTCTCTTCCTTTATCCTAATGTTTGCTATTATTCTAATATTATGACTTAAAATACTTGATGCATGTTTTCCCATTATGATTTCAACCACAGACTTGAATGTAGGAGGGGAGAAAAAAGTCTTCGAGTAACTTTCTCAGTTATTATTTGTTATCCTTCACTATTATCTTTCATAAATTAGGTAGAAACATCTGAGCTCTCTTTCTTGTATCAGGTGATCCTTCTTTACAGGTCTGGATTCCTTACCAATCCAGATACAGAAGTCTGTCTCTGAGACCTGCTTTCAATTTCCTTTCCTAACTCTGAATTTTAAAAACCAGTACTCCTGATCAATCATGTACTTCGTCCCTATTTTCTTTTTTCAATTTCTAGTTATTTTATTTTCTAAATAAACTGTACTAGAATGATTGAATTTGGAGGTCTCAGTTGAGGTAAATGCACCTTATATGATAATTAATTGTAATAAGCAGCTACAGTGAATTTATGGTTGGGGTGAAGTGTGTATATGTACATATATTAACATATAAAATGTAGTTTTAATTTTTAAGCTATAAAAACATCAATTTTTATTATTTGTAAGAGTTTTCATCTGTTTTCTTACATAGGGTAGACATTTCTTCATACTTCAGGTGTAAATGCATTACCTGGGTATTTTGCTCAATCGTGGGCCATGTACCCTCATCTGTCCTGGTCGTTGGTCCCAAATGCCATCATTTTAGAAAGTATGTGTTAAAAATGTGACCGTGCTAATAGCAGCTGTTGTGGGAGGTTTTTGGTCTACCAAAACCTCATGGCATTTCATTGCCCTTCTCGCCCGAATCTAATTCAGGCAGCATTTACTGAATATCAGTCATTTGTGTGTGCATATCTTTATTGCTCTGGGTCTGCTTCTTGTTAAAACACTGACTTTTGCATGCCAGATGACTCATCTTGAGAACATGATGAACAGAGTGATAAAGGAATACAGAGTGTGTGTTTGGGATGGTAAAGAATGTGGAGTGTATGTAGGTATGTTGTTGTTAGGTGCCATCAAGTTGGTTCTGACTCATCTTGGGAACATATTCCTCTGAATGTTGACTTGGAAACTTTTGGCTTAGAAAAGAGAAAACGTAGATCGTTTACAGCATGTTTACCCCTTCACTCCCCAATACTCATTGATAGGTCTTTGCAAATGTTTACTCATACGATTAACTTTCATGAACTACTGCAAGCCAAGCAGCTTGCAAATGATTGTTCACTTTCAGACCTGCTTCTCTCAAGCTACTATTCATTTCTCTCTTTGTACACTCTCACAGTTTACAAAACCAGGAGCGAGAGAAAGGTAGGAGCCAGGTTTAAGGTCAGATGGGAAGAGAAGATTGGTAGGAAAGGAAAGGCAGAAGTGTTGATCTTGTGGTTACACAATAATGAGTGATTTTCTTAAGTAGCTAGTAAACTTTCTATGGTAATTTCTAAAAAGGAAGTTAAAAAATTAGTTTGGAAAGTGGCAGCATATAAGGTAAGTAAGTCTTAAGCCTTTCAGTAGGCGCATTCTGAAGAGTGGCATAGTTTTGGTGATTCATTTAGAAAAAAAATTGTATGAAATAAGCAAAAATGGCTAAAGAGTGGAACAGCTATTGGTTACCATATGAGGGGTACACCCCAAAGATATAAAATAAAACCAGAATTTCCCCCCCAAAACGATGTACTCTCCATTATACTTAATACATTTGTCAAATCTGCAATCTCAGTCTTGAAAACATTTTTTTAAATCAATTTATTGGGGCTCATACCATTCATCACAATACATAGATCAGTTGTGTAAAGCACATCTATACACTTGTTGCCCTCATTATTCCCAAAATTCGCTTTCCTCTTGGGTTCCTGGAATCAGCTCATTTTCCTCCCCCCCCCCCTTCCCTTCCTCCTCCCTTCTCCCCCATGCACCCTTGATAATTTATAAATTATTATTATATTACACTGCCCGGCGTCTCCCTTCACCCACCACTCTGCTGCCCATCCCCCAGAGAGGAGGTTATATGTAGCTCCCTGTGATCAATTCCCCCTTTCTACACCCCCTTTCCCTCCTGGTATCACCACTGTCACCCCTGGTCCTGAGAGGTATGTGTTGGGATGGCTGACAGCATCTCTCTCATTTTTTTCTTCATCTCTTCTTATTTTTTTTTTTGGAGACAGTGAAAAATGTATTTTATTTAGTGATATTAAATAAATGTACACAGTACACATATTCGACCTCATCACCAAAAGGTTTTGAATATCTTGAGCACGTACACTGCCATGGTGGCAAAACTAGTCCCCCATCTGCCACAGATAAGGCCTTTTTTGTTGCACGCTGTTCCACAGTCTTCTTCAGAACTTCCGAATAGAAAGCTCGATTAACACGCTGACTTAGTGGAACAAACTCCAAATGAACCCCTCAGATAAAAAAAAATTTTTAAAAAGAGCATTCTCTTGATCTTTGATTTCACTTGAGCCTTGTTTGGGCAAGGTGACCTCTTCCCCTGGCTTGATTGATGTTTGCTGTTGGGGTCATAAGAATATCACTATGTCTGGTCACCAGTAATGACCTTAGGAAAAAAGTCTGGATTGTTTTGGAACCGTTCTTTCAAAGCACAGCATGTTTCCACTCCATGCTCTTTCTCCTGGTCAGTTAGAACCAGAGGCACAAATTTCACAGCAACCCTTCTCATTCTTCAATCTTCTGCTAAAATTCTCTGAACCAAGCTCCAAAATAGTTTAGATATCTTCCTCATCTCTTCAATGTTGTTGAAGTTGACAGATGTCCAGAATTTCACCTTTTTTCAAACGAGAAAACCACTCGTACACTTGAGTTTTTCTCATAGTGCTGTCCTTGTAAGCTGTCTTCAACACAACACTTTTTGTGGTATTTTTCCTGAACAGGAAACAAAATTTCACATCCGCATTGCTGTTCTCTGAAATCAGCTATTACATAAAAAGAGGTTCAAGCAAGACTGCGTGTATGAAAAAATTCACTGTGATCAGAGAGCCTTCCCAGGTGAAGCCACTGGGTGCACTAACTCAATGTGTTGCTCGATGCTTGCCTTGCAGGAAAAATGCATATGACAAATGCGCCACCCAGTGGAGCTCTTTTCCATTTTTTGAGGGGGGTGGCATACCCCCTCCTAGATGATTCTCTTGGTGAAGTACAGAGTTCTGGGTCCTGTTTGCAAACCTCCCGAGACAGTGTTTAGAATCAGTCTGATTTTCTGTTCTTTTGGTTTCAACCACATTTAAGTCAGCATTTTGCAACTTGTTGAGATCTCTGAAGTAACAATGTAGAGGGATCAAAGGATGACAAGTTCAGTGCAAATAAGCATTAGTGCATGCATTTAAAGGCACATATTATGCATTCTGTACATCTGAAAAGAAGTTTAAGTTTAAGATGCTCTTTAGGTAGAAGTTGAAAAAACAGACCTTTCTTCCTCTGAGATAGTAATTTCACCACCAGTATAGCTTGTGTGATAGCTTGTTATGTAAAGTGAGAGGGAAACAACGAAGAGCTGAATAGAACAAGGTCAGTTTTACTTATTGATATACCTTCCATAGATTGATCATGTTCTACATTGATTAGAAATAGACTTTTGTAGTCACAACTTGTTGGCTATAGTTTTCAGAGCTTTGTGGCTATATTAATGTGTAAATTATTGAATTAGTCTTTAAAATTACTTTCCTTTTACCCAGGTAATGCTAGTCTTTAGTTTATCAGAAAGAAATCTCAGAGAAAAACAAAAACAAAGCAATTCAGACTTCAAGTGCAGCCAGTTTATACCAATGTCAATAATCATTTGAGATAGAAGGAACTAAAACTTGATTTTTTTTAAAGCAAATGTATGCTCATGAGTATACGGAAATGACTAGAATAAAATTCTAAGTGTACATACCAAGATAAAAACTCTATAATCAATAAAATATTTCACTTTGAAATGTAATTGGAGTCATTAATAACAAAGACTTGTTTGTCACTAAAAACTCCAAGTGCATTTCAATTTTTCTTCTTTTTTAAAACCACCCAAACCCCTATTTAGGTTTTAAGGATAAGGAATCTGGAGGTATTTATTTTTCTATTAAAAAAACACACTACATATATTTACAGAAATAAAATGTTTTTATTTTTTCATTCCCCACATCCCTCTCTTCTTACTGTTCCATTCCCCATCTAGGACCCCCTCAGAGTTATCAGTCTTGTCTTTTGATTGCTTTTAATTGTTTATTCTTTCCATTCTCTTTCAGATTTTATCTGAAGCAATTAGACATAATGATAAATGAATAAGAATTTTTTATCAGTATTTCTGGAAGCAAAATATGAAATCAATATAATCAAAGCTCTTTAACAAACTCATTTTCTTTCTCAGATGGGAATTTCTTTGGCTTCATATTTTCAAATTTATTGGAGCCCTGGTGGTACTCTTGGGCAAGCATTGGACTGCTAACCACGTGGTCAGTGATTCAAACTTAGCAGCAGATCTGAGGGAGAAGGATGAGGCTGTACCTTTCCTATGAAGATTTACAGCTTTAAAAACCTTATATAGGGTCCTTTGAACTGAAATAGACTTAATGGCTATGTTTTGTGGGAGGGTTTGTATTATTTCATATACATTCTTATTAGTTATTTGTCTCATGCAGTTTTTTGTTTAATACTCAAGTGTATTTGTCAACTAGTACTCAAATGTTGTAAATATAATCACTGTCATAATTATACCCATGTATATATAGCTCTTAAAAAGGGACTGCTGAAGCTCACTGAGTGTTTTTTTTCCCTAGTGGCTTTTTATTTTTAATTCTAATTTTTAATAATTTTGTTGTGGTACATTTTTAAAATGTCTTTTTAAAAACGCAACTTTTACGTGTACCTCTCAGTCACGTAAATTATACTGTCTTGTGCAACCATCACCACTGTCTACTTCCAAAATATTTACTGGAATTAGCAATATTTTTCGTGCCTTAAAGAAAACCTCAGTACCCCTTAATTAATAACTCCCTTCTTTCCCCTTGTCCCCAGCCCTTTGTAACCACTAAAAAACATTTGTTTCTATACATTGGACTCTTCTAGGGCACTTATATAAGGAGCATTAACCTATATATGCTATTTTTTGTTTGACTTATTTTACTCAGCATGTTTTCAAGGTTCATGTATTTGATAGCATGTACCAGAATTCATTTCCCTTTATGGCTAAATAATATTCCATTGGGTGAATGTACCACATTTGGTTTACTTACTCATCTGTCTGTGGACACTTGAGTTGTTTACACTTTCTGGCTATTGTGAAATATCCTGTTGTGAACAGTGATATAAAATATGCATCTGTTTTAGTCCCTGCTTTCAAGTTTGGACAAGTTAGGTGATGATTCAGTAATGCTTGTGTTTAATTTTTTAAGGAACTACCAAACTGTTTTCCACAACAGTTGCTCCATCTTACGTTTCCTACCAACTGTGCATAGGGTTCCTGTTCCTCCACGTCCTGTCAACATGGGCTGCTTTAATGTTTTTATTAGTCATCTTATTGGGTAGGAAGAGGTATGTCATTATGGTTTTGATTGGCATTTTACTCAAGATGTTGAGAGCTTATTGGCCATTTGAATATTCTTTGGAGAAATGTTTATTCAAGTTAGGCACTCCCTTTTTAGTTGAAGTTACTTGTCTTTTTTGCATTTGTTTCAGTTGAAGTTGTCTTTTTTGCATTTGAATTGCAGAGAAGTTTTTATGTATTTTTGATATTGAACTCCTTTTTTCCACATTATATAGGTTGTCTCTTTGTTGGTAAAAATCTTAGTGTGCACAAAAGTTTTCATCAATTTTTCTTTTTCTTCTGTTGATCTTGCTTTTGATCTCAGATCTAACAGTCCATGTCTAAAGCAAGGCCCTAAATCTTTACTCCTATGCTTTCTTTTTTTTTAAAGGTTGAAGTCAAACCTAGTGGCAAGGAATAAAGGTTTCCTAGTATGGGTGGGTCCTATAGAGAAATAAGATAGATAGATATTAATTTATTGCAAGGAAATAGTTCATGTGACTGTAGAAGCTAGAAACCTCCAAGACAGTTGGTCAGGGATTAGATTGGAGGCTTCAGCTGACTCATGTAACTGCTGTGACGGATGCATCCAAGGTCAGCATGTCAGACTGCATGCAGACTGCTAATTCATTGTCTGAGGAGACTGATGAGTCTTGATTGGCAAGTTAGATGGCAAGCTGCTGGCTCAGCCATGAAGGCTGTTGAATCCCAGTAACGGGAAATCAGATAATGATGGAGATCTACAGGAAGAGTATTAATATATGTATTATACATTATACATATAACATTAATATATGTATTTTATTTCAGACAAACCCTAAGCAAGGAAATTCCTCTTACAACTGATCACATCAGTCTACATCTGAGGGATGCACACGTCTTTATATAACTGCCAAACTACTAGACTTGCCAAGTTGTTACACAACCTTAACAAACACAAACGGCTAGGTGCAAATTAGAAAATCTTTAGGAATCTAATTCCCACATGTCTGTTGGGTTTCTTATCAAGTGTGATCAAGTAGAAAACCAGCTACAGTTTTATTTTCTAGGCGGCTTCAATGTAAGGAAGTTTATGGAAAAATGGAATTAAAGATACTGTGCTTTTGTTCTGTTTGGTATTTGCTTGTCCATATTAGGATGTATCTCAGAGGTGTCATGTAATTTTAGGTCACCCACTTGAAGTTGTGTTATATGTTTTTACATAGGCGAAACCCAGGATTGATGAACTTAGAGACAGCAAATAGAATAAGGGTTTGGGGGAGAGGGGAGTTCATTGGTGGAGGGCGGGTGAAGGAGAGATGATGTCAAGGGGTCCATGTAGAAAAAAAATGTTTGGAAATTGTGGTGGCAATTGTACAATTCTACTTGATGTGATTGAACTATGGAATGATATGATTTATATGTTAATTAAAGAAAAGATACTGCTCCCACCTGATGGTATTGAACAACAGAGCTGTATAGGAAGGGAAGGAATAGAATGGAATGAGTAAGATATGTCAATAAAAATATTTGAGAAAAAAAGATACTGCTTTTGGAAATCCCCTTGTATATGTTTGTATATGTATATACAAGGGATACTCCTCAAATAAACAGAAAAATGCTCCACAGGGTAGAGCTTTCGAAGTACAAATTTTTCCTGTTAGGTGAGCATCAAGCAACTAACACTGAGTTAGTGTATCTAGTGGTATTGCCTGGGAATGGTCTCTTTGGTCACAGTAAATTTTTTTGTAAAAGCATTATTGCTTGAGTCTCTCTTCTTCTTCTTCTTCTTTTTTTTTTTTTTGTGATGGCCAATTCTTCTTGAATTGTGCCAGTGTGCAGCTGTGAAATTTTGTTTCCTCCTCAGGAAAAATGCCATAGAAACTTTTGTGATGTTGAACACAGCTTACAAGGACAATGCTATGGGAAAAACTCAAGTGTATAAATGGTTTTCTCATTTCACAAAAGGTGAAATGTTGATCGATGACAACCTCCGTTCTGAACATCTGTCAACTTCCCGAAGGATGAAAATGTCACCTCATCGCGCATTTGGTGGAGTTTGTTCCACCAGGTCAGACTGTTAATCAAGCTTTCTATTTAGAGATTCTGAAAAGATATTTAACAGTGTGTGTATGTGGGGGGGGGGAGGGGGGAAGCTTGATTGTGGCAGATGGGGGACTGGTTTTGCCACCACAACAATGCAATTGTTCATGCAGCCATCTCAGTGTGCCAGTTTTTGGCACAAACCAGCATACCTCTATTGCCCCACACACTTTTAAAGAGATGAAGAATAAAATAAGGGAGATGTCAGCCATCCAAGCAGATGCATTTAAAAAATGTTTCTAAGAATAGAATCATATATTTGACAAATGTGTTATGTATAATGGAGAGTACTTTGAAGGTGATAAGGTTGTTTTGTAAAAAAATTTAAATACAAAGCTTGGGGGCAGTTCTGGTTTTTTTTTTTGTTTGGTTTTTGGGGTACCCCTTCATATATCAAGGACTTTTTAAAGAAATGTGCTATTAAAAACAAGAATCCCAGTCAACAAAAAAAAATCCCAGTCATTAAAAAAAAGTCAATCACTTATTGACTCTCTCTTCTATTTATGTAGAGGTAGAGTTCTTGGAAGGCTGTTAGAGTTTTTATTAGGAAATTTAGGTCCATTTTAGTCAGATAAGTCTTATGTCTGGGAAACAGTTAAAAACAAAATGACAAATTTTACACTTGATAAAACTTAATGGTTTAAATTACAGAGGAATTTAACATTCAGGAGTTGTAGAGTTATTGATGTGAGCTTCATGAACGTGATATTTCATGAAAATGAGGATTTGGAGCTGTTGCTTACATGGGCTGGACTTGAGCTAAAACTAATCAAGGGAAATGATGTATGAATTTTTATACTTGATTTTAAACAGCATGTTGAATTGCTTATCCAAGATGACTTTTTAGGGTAGTTCTAGAATTTTAAGTCCTCAGAGAAAAATAGTGTTTAAAATTATTTTATTATGAGGTCTTATACGAATGCTTTATATAAAGGGACCTTATTTTAAAATTGTGTTTTGCTACTTTCTCATTTGTGTATCTGTGTACCGCTTTGCTTCTGTATCTTTGTTCATGCTCTGCCCTCTCTGTTCATAATTTTCTCTGACAATCTAGACCATACAGTCCTCACTCCATACTTTTTGATACTCAGTACTATGACAACTAGATCAGCAGTCACTTATTTATGATGATAACCTCTAAATTAGGCTGTCTTCTCAGTGTCTTTAAGATTTTACTTACACTATGAGTTACAGTTGGTTATTTAATTTATACCCCTCTCCTTGTACATCTGTGGTTCTCTCCAGAATATGTATGGGGGAGCTTAAAAAAGCTGGTGGAAAATGAAATTAAAAGATAATGGAATACTTCATGACCTTTTTCAAACCTCTGCTGTGTGTATGATGGCAGTGGGTGGGTTTAACACAAGATCGTCACTTCGTAGATCATAATTGATGAAATCATTGGATAAGGCTGTCAGCTCCTTTGAGCTAGCTTTGCAGCCTCAGAAACCCTAGATGAGTCTGTGTGAGTTGGAATCAGTTCAGTGAAAGTAGAGTTAGCTTTGATAGATTTATCCAAGTTTAGACTAGGAGTGTTCATCTTCTACTTTCTTCAGAAACAAAGAGATTCAGCCCTAATGGTGTTATTCACCTAGGACTATGAGCTTGTGAAAAATCACTTGTTGAGACACTAGTTTGAATAGTGGACTCTCTCCAGAAGACTGTTTTTTATTAATTTCAAATTTAGTGCACTTTAAATCAGTTCAGTCATTTAATAAATCCAGAGAAATCTGTGAGAGCTGGAACCCAGTGATACTGCCTTGCTACTTTGGGTCTTGTAAGTTTTCTGTCATTGACAGAGGATAGTTTTCCTATTTTTTTATTGCTCTTTATTAGTAATAGATGAATTCAAGTATTTCTTTCCGGACAGGTTTCCTTTTTACACGTTTTCTGGCTTTTGCAGGTTTTATATATTTGTTGAATATATACTAAACTCCAGGCCCCAAGTTAGGTTTTGATGGTACAGTGCAGAAAAGACATACATGTTCATGGAGCTTTTAAAAAAACAATGCGTACAGAAGGTAAAATGTGAACATGTTGGATAATTCAAGTTAAGTTTCTTCAGTTGATACAACTAAATTTATTTATCTTTAGGTAGAGTTTATACTTATAACAAGTATACTTAAAATGTTAAAGCAAGATTTAGGCAAATTCAAATTTTCTATCAATTTTGATGATAATGAATTATATCTGATATACAAAATTTTTCATAAAAGTTATCATTAACCTGTTGAAGTGAAATTGGTTCACTATGAAGCAACTTAATCGTTATCTGCTCCATTTAGTTTTCTTAGCAAATATGCCAAGTCATTATTCAGTTTCCAAACAGTTGCAAAATTAACCTCCTTACCACCAAAAACCTGCTTTCCCTCTGTCTATTCTGATTCTCAGTGATCCTATAAGACATAGTAGAACTGCGCCATAAGATTTCTGAGACTGCAGATTGTTTCTGGCACAATGTCATTGTTTTCCTGTGCAGGAGATGTTGAATTTGAACTGCTGACCTTCTGGTTAGCAGCCTGATTGGGTAACCCACTGTATATTGTTTTATGTTTATATGTTGAAAATAAAATCTATACCTACACCTTGATTATGTAGAACACAGTTTACTATTTTTTTAATCGTTTTATTAGGGGCTCATACAACTCTTATCACAATCCATACATTCATCAATTGTGTAAAGCACATTTGTATATTCATTACCCTCATCATTCTCAAAACATTTGCTCTCCCCCTAAGCCCTTGTTATCAGGTCCTCATTTTTTTCCCCTCCCTCCCTGCTCTCCCCTCCCTCATGAACCTTTGATAATTTTTAAATCACTATTTTGTCATAGCTTGCTCTGTCCGATGTCTCCCTTCACCCACTTTTCTGTTGTCCGTACCCCAGTGAGGAGGTCACATGTAGATCCTTGTAATGGGTTTCCCCTTTCCAACCCACCCTCCCTATATGCTCCCAGCATCGCCACTCACACCACTGGTTCTGAAGGGATCATCCTCCCCGGACTCCCTGTGTTTCCAGTTCCTATCTGTACCAGTGTACATCCTCTGGTCTAGCCAGACTTGCAAGTTAGAATTGGGATCATGATAGTAGAGTGGGGTGAAGAAGCATTTAGGAACTAGAGGAAAATTGTATTTTTCATCATTGCTACATCATACCCTGACTGGCTCATCTCCTCCCTGAGACCCCTCTTTAAGGGGATCTCCTGTGGCCTACAAATAGGCTTTGGGTCTCCACTCCGCACTCCCCCCCTCATTCACTATGGTAAGATTTTTTTGTTCTGATGATGCCTGATACCTGATCCCTTTGACACCTCGTGATCGCACAGGCGGGTGTGCTGCTTCCATGTGGGCTTTGTTGCTTCTGATCTCGATGGCCGCTTGTTAACTTTCAAGCCTTTAAGACCCCAGACACTATATCTTTTGGTAGCCGGGCACCATCAGCATTTTTTGCCACATTTGCTTATGCACCCATTTGTATTCATCGATCGTATCATGGAGGTGAGCACACAATGATATGACTTTTTTGTTCTTTGATGTAACTGATCCCTTATTGCTTATTCACTCACTTTGTCTTCAGCGGTTGTGTCGGGAAGGTGAGCATCATAGAATGCCAATTTAATAGAAGAAAGTATTCTTGCATTGAGGGAGTACTTGAATGGAGGCCCAATGTCTTTCTGCTACCTTAATACTAAACCTATAAATATATGCACATAGATCTATTTCCCCATCCTCATATATAAATATATTTTCATATGTACATGTCTTTATCTAGACCTCTATAAATGCCCTTTGCCTCCCAGCTCTTTCCTTTATTTCCCTTGACTTTCTTTCTGTCCCAGTATCATGCTCAGTCCCCACCAGGGTTCAGGGTTTCAGCAGTTCCTCTTTATTACATTACTCTTTATCATGCCACACTTTAATATTTAAAGAAGAGTGTAGAAAGCTGTTTATTTCTAACTAGTGATTAAAACTTATTTTATTCAAAGAAAATTCTTTATCTTAGGGGTAAAACAGTGGGCCATTCTGAGTGAAAAAGCAGCCACTAGTGGAAGTCATTTATATTCCCACTTGCGTTATTTTTGGAGTAGATATGCATTCTGAATTATATTTGAAGTAGGTCTTGGTTTGAGGTGACTAGAAACAATATTCTGTTGTAGATGTTAGACACTATCTGAGGTTAAAATATGTGGCAATTCTGCAAGTGAATTATTGTAGAATATGACTGTGATACAGAGATTAAAGGTCAGAGGACATAGTTGAAAGCATGCTGGGAAAATACAGAATTGTTATTAATGCAAGAATGTTATTAGAAATAGTGTTAAGAATATAGGAAATACTGAATTTTTAAATTCCTGGTTCCATTATTTGTGGTGACCTATAATAGACATTCACCATCCTTAGATTATCCTTGGTTGTTAACTTTTGGCTACTAACGCTACCATTCTGCATTAACCAAAGGGAGATTTACAAGCATTAAACAGAATAAAGCCATGGCCGTTTAAAGGATTTTTTGCCTTTTGTAGTCAGTAGAGTTGATAGAAGATTGTAATTAGTCAAAGCTGTGGCATAGTTGGCTGTGCGCTGGACTGCTAACTGCAAGGCCAGTATTTCAAACCAGCTTTCTACTCTTAAAGAGTTACAGTCTCAGAAACCCACATGCGTAGTTCTGTTTTATCCTACAGGTCACTATGAGTTGGAATTGCCTTGATAACAGTGAAGGTTTTTTTTTGTGTGCGGGGAAGCGGCCCTGGTCGCGCAGTTGTTAAAGCTCTTGACTGCCAACCAAAAGTTTGGTGATTGAATTGTCAGCAGCTCTGAACCCATCACCCCTCTGGTGTGGTGGTCGCCTTCAGAAAAGATTTGTGAGTTAGGATTAAATCATCAGCATGGGCTTAGGTTTTAGTCGTGGAAAAGCAGTTCTGTGTGCCCTTTTTTTTCTTAGTAGAAAAATAGGATTCCAAGTCCCTTTGCCCAAAATTTTGAGTTTGATTTGTTTTGCAATTTGATTTTTTTAAACACTGATTTAGCAATATGCACTTTATATTATGTAACATCCCCCAGAGAGATTTACAGGTGAGACCTATAATCAAATGCATCAGTATTTCAGAATTGAAACATTCACCTGAACACTGAATACAATAAATGAAGATTATAATTAACCTCTCTTAAGTTCAGGTCAGATTACTGCTGAGTAAGTTTGGAAACTGACTTTTAGAGCTTTCTGGATTTTCTTTTAATATTTCCTAGCATCTGTTGAACCTTTCTGTGAAGAGTGAAAGATTGAGTGTTATTTCTGTTCTAATCTTTCTGAACTAATGTGTTCCCTGAGTGAAACAACATACAGTAAAAAAGTATACTTTAGAAAAAGTATGTGCATGTTTTATTCGCGTGTGTATGGGTGTGTGTTTGACACAGAAAGAGACAGCCAAAAAGAGAGACAGAGAAGTGAGAGTTGGATGTTGGGATAGGGGGTGGTGAGCTGGGTCTCCTTAGCACTGTTTCATCCTTGTAATCACTCAGGTTTGGTTCCTAACATGGTGTGAAATAAAACCTTAATTGCAGTTTCACAGCTGTGTTAGCACATAAGCTCATCAGTAACAAATTCTCTTGATAGAGATAAAACCTAGAAATTCAAGACTGTAAAATTACAGATAAACAATCAGAATATTCTGTCTGCCATTCAAAATAACTTACAGTTTAGGAGTGAGGAATAGTTTCTGTAGCATAAAATAGAAACATTTCACCTTGCCTCCTTAGTATATATCGTAGGAACTCTAGCCCAGTGCAGGAAATGAAGAATACCTGTACCAGTTGAAAAGATAACAATTGTTTAAGTAAGCAAGAACTAATGATCCAAATTGGAAAAAGGCCAAAGCATTGGGGATTTACATGCTACCACTCTGGGAAGTTCCATGAGATCCCAGAGCAACTCAAGAGACTTGCACTCTAGTTTGTAAAAACCTTTGTAAGATTGTGTGCAGGCATTATGAAAAATACTCGTTTAATAATGCTTAACCATTGAAACACCAGTAGATCTATAGAAAACATCAGACTCCCTCCCCCATTTATAGTAACAAAATGTTAGGCCCTGAATCTGCCACATGAAATGAACTCTTGGGTTGGGATGCTTACATAATTATAATATGAAAATCTTCAGTATTTATTTACAAGCATTTCTCTGTGAGAAGAAACTTCCATATATGCTTTTTTCCTTTAACCTCGTGTTCTTTGCTGACAACAGCAAGTGCATGTGCTTTGTAAGGTCAGTAAATGCTGATTCCTGTAAGAAGAAAGCTCTTAGGAAGTGAGCTTGGATGTTGTGGAGAGAGGAAGCACGAAGGAGGAGTTGCAGAAAACTATTTAAAAGTGTGTGTCCAAAGTCAAAATAATGTTACTAATCTTCTTTTGTATGTAGTGCTTTGTTTTGACTTTGGCATTTATACTCAAGTATATAGATGGTAGCAAGTTGACATTATCAATATCTTCATTTTTTCATACAAAATAAATATGTACACTTGTATACTTGTAAACATGGACCTTGTTTGTAAATGTGTGTGTGCACGCGCTGTGGTTAGCAGCCTAACATGTCACCAGGAAGGCTGGTTTTAAAGATATCTTTATTCTATGATGCCTATTTGATGAAATCTGCTTTTAATAATTAAGGCCACCGTGACTGAAAAAATTATTTTCTGAATTTTTCTTAAATGAATGATTTATAACTTTAAAAAAATAATTTTATTGGGGGCTCATACAGCTCACAGCAATTCCATATATACATCCATTGTGTCAAGCACATTTGTGCATTTGTTGCCATTAGCATTTTCAAAACCTTTTCTTTCTGCTTGAGCCCTTGGTATCGACTTCTGATTTTTTTTCCCCTCCCTCCCTCTTTCACTCCCTCCGTCATGAACCCTTGATAATTTATAAATTATTATTTTTTCATGTCTTACACTAACCAAAGTCTCCTTTCACCCACTTCTCTGTTGTTTGTCCCCCTGGGAGGGGTTGAGTTACAACATATATGGCAAAACCAAAAAGAATGTCTATGAGGTTGAAGGAGTTTCAGTTATGAGGTTTTTGATTTTTTTATTAATTTAAACTACATTCTAGACAGTAGGCAGAAAAGGGAGAGGAACACTTTGAAATCATACATCAATAGTTTTTATTTGTCGTTTTGTGAAGGAAACAATAGATGACTGAGAATTAAAACTTAGAATCTGTAAGGTTTATGTGCTAGCTGAACAACATAATTATTGAGTTTTCTGTATAAACCTATTGCAAGAGAACAGGACAATATTTATTCTGTCGGATGTGCTAACTGCAGATCCTTATTTCTAAAATAATGAGATTGGGGTTTTGTTCACCATTATAAATAGGTTGCTTTACAGTGCTGCTTACATTTTTATTTTTTGGTGTGTACAGTTCCAGTGTTGACTAAAATTAACTGAATATGTTGACAGAAGTAGAGAAAAACAAATTGAGCTTGTGTTGCTAAATAAAATTCAAACACTACCTTTTAAAATAAAACTACCCGTATCGCCTCTGAGTCTGTTATGTATGAGCTGTGTTTCCATGAGGAAGTGTTGGTGAAGTAGTTTCCATTTTGGTATTACAGTGTGTCCTGTTTTAAGTCGCTGACTGTGTAAAAATCTTTTAAGTCAAAAAAGCAGCTCAGCTTAAAGCCTGGTATTTATTATGGCAGAAACCAGAAATAGAAATCTACCAGCAATTTATAATCTATTCTGAATGTCCACATACCTTTCAAAGTAAATTTGTTAAAGAAGTTTTGAAAAGAGACTGTCGACTATAGAAGTTACTTTGTATATTCTTACACACGTAGGGTCTTTTTTACTTGATTTACGAAATACATATCTGCAGGTTTGGGTTTTTCCCTCCTTAATATCTGGCCCAGGGCAACAGCATTTCTCTACTTGTGAGAGATGTTGTCAGTCTATAAAGTATACTAAATTAAAATATAAACCTGACAGAACTTGTTTACATGTAACTTTTAGTAGGCTAGGTTTTGCGTGGAGCAAAACCTTGAAAAATCAGTTTCTGTTAAATAAGCAGCTCATTTTAGGATTTATTGAGGCTATGTGACTCTCCTTGACAAAAGAGAAAAAGAAAAAATACTCCAAACAAACCACATTGTCTACCTTAAAGTAAGACTAATTTTTGGAGGATAAGGCCAATGCTTGACTTCTGTTTCTGACTTAAAGTACAGTAATTGAATATTAAATGAGGTTGATTCTTGTCTAAAAGGGGTATAGAATGTAGTTTGTGTCCTCGAGATTATGCCTATTTCTATCACTAAGAGGAAGATGAAGAACCCCTTGTTATTGTTAATTTAAGACTCCAGTCAGTATTGAGTACCTGTGGAATCTTTACTGCTTTGTAATAGTTTTTGGTTCAGGACATAATACCATTTTACATTTTAATGACATTAAGATTTTGTGTTTATCATTTAATCGTCTATACAGGAGGCACCTATATAATGACTGGCACGTGAAAAGACAAGTGGTATTCTAGTTTATATTTGTGGTTGAGGAGAAATAAATTTGGAATTAATATCGTGTGAGAGTAGAGCTTGTATGCACTTTCATGGTAAATAACAGAAAATAAAAAGATGTGATGTTTAAAATGGCTTACATTCAAATTAAACGTGTCATTTACCAAGTTAGAGTTAAATTGCTCTGAATGGTAATGCGTTTGTCATGCGTGTTGTCTTATGTTGAGGGGCGTTGGCAGTGAGTGATCTTGGGTATCTAGCCCCAAGGCTGACATTTCAAGCCCATTAGCTGTTCCAAAGGAGAAGGTTGAGGGTGTTTGCTCTGGTAAGTTTGACAGCCTTGGAAACCCTGTTGTGGTGTTGCAATGAGTTGGAATCTACCTGATGGCATTAGGTTTGGGCTGTAGTTTGGGTTGTATGTTTATAAAGCTAATGTTAAAAATAACAGCTAAATCATACAGGTAGGTAACTACTAAACAAAAAAATTAAAAATAATGGTTTATGAAGACAACCAAAATTGTGTAATTGTATCTTAGTTTTAGCAGAATACCCACTTGTCTTTTAAACAGTAACATTTTATTTTATAACTAAAAACATATTTTAGTTTAAACTGTTCAGTAACTGTTAATAAGAAATTATACTGTTCAGTATGACTTCTAAAGTTTTAGTTAAAAATTAAGGATGCTAGAAGTATAAATAGAATGAATCTTAACTTTTGGTCGTAGTTTTTCCCCCTGGTTTTTAAAAGGAACATTGAAGCTAACGTGAAGTAAACAAAATGCCTTGCGCACTGCATTGTGGTCACGTCGATGCCAAAGACCTTGTAGAGCAGACTAGAGCTGCACTCTAGGGTTTCCAAGCCTATAAATCTTTATGGAAGCACACAGCTTCCTCGTTCTCCTGTGTTGTGCTGGTGGGTTCAAACTACTGACTAGTTTAATGATAAGAGATGAACTTCAAATTGTATTAGGTATTTTCAAAGTGGTGCCCTTGAAAGTCCCTGTCAATAACCCTGAATTCTGATAATCAGAAAATAGGGCATGGGCATCTTCTTTGTGTATGATGAGAAATGTAGACATTTTAATTCTTAACAGTGCAATTTATATGTCATGGTTACCACCAGAATGTATGAATTTGTATGCAAATAAATCACAGCTTTGATTCAAATTACTGTTTTTTTGGTCTATATTGTTTTGTAAAAGTGTCCCATAAACGGTTTACTTTGCCAATTGTATCAATATATGTAATTTAGAAGCTTAGAATAAAAAAATGGAAAATTATTCCTGCCCAGAGATGTAACATTTTACAGACATTTTGATGATGATTTCCTTTATGGCCATTTTTTTCTTTGCATATGTTACATATCCTGTTCATACCAACATTTCAACTACAAACTGGGATCACAACTATTTCTGTAATGCCATCAGGGTTTCACATAAAAGAAATTGAAGTAACTCTTCATAACCATCTTTGTATGCTATTGCTAGAATTTAGAGGGAAGCATAGTTTTTGCCTTACAATGGGGTTGCCAAACTTTGTGAAAGGATAATGCAGCAAAATATTATAGGTTTTAAAGGCTAAGAGGCAAAACTGAGGATAATGAAGGTTTTCTTAGAACCATTTAAATTCCAATCATGTGAAAATTTAAAAGCTATTCTTAATCTTGGTTTATGGGCCTGAAAAAGTAGACAACTGGCTAGATTTGACCAACCATCATTTTAGAGTATTACTTGCTTATGTAATCATTTACAGTTCTCAGTTCGTGTGTGTTTCCAAATCTTTTAACAAGTGTTGACACTGCTACCTCCAAGGCATAAGTGTGAAAATACAAAGACTTGGGTTAGACTTGCAGTAGTATTGCTGCAGTGGTCACTGGCTGGCTTCTAGAGGGCAGGCAGATCTTGACATGGTGAAATATAGTACTGGCTGTCTTAAAGTCGGACAATTAAGTGAACTTTAAAAAAAAAAAGAAAGAAAAGTGAACTTTAATTCATCCTTCAAAGGAAACAGGAAACTCTTGTATTTGGATCAGCTGCTAGGAGATGAAGAGATGAGGGTACTGTGGAGGAGGTATTAGACTTACCTAAAAGATTGTTTGGCCTTGAAATATCAAGGCAGCACTCCCAAGTCAAATCTAGCTTTCCTGGATTTGGCTCTATTCAAAGTTTAAGGTGCAATTAAACAAGGAAGAGTTGGTTATTAAACAAAGGCTGAGAAGATGGTAGAAACAAAGTAGCTAAGAATAAATGTTCAAAAGCAGCTTATCTCACATAATTGTAAAGACTGTGTCTTAGAATGTATCCAGCAGGGAAATAAAACAAACAAAACTGGTGTGGCTTCATATAGCACCAATATTGTTTCCTTTTTATGTAGTGTTGTTTGTATAACCACTGGAGTGGTTTTTTTGGTGTGTGTGTGTGTGTGCACGCGCAAATATTTTCCCATTTTGTCTGTGTGCAAAACACTTGTTAACCATTTCATGTTTGTTGCTGTTTTCTGTCTACAGTGAAAGAAAATGTGCCATCAAGTCAACGCCTATTCCTAGCAATCCTATAGTGTAGGGTAGAACTGCCCCTGTGGGTATCGTCAAAAGGAGGCCCTGTCTTTCTCCTTTGGAGTGGCTGGTGGTTTTGAACTGCAGACCTTGAAGACTGCAGGCCAATGAGTAACCACTATGCCACTTGGGCTCCTTCTGAGGCAGAATAGTGGAGTAAAATAAAGATGACTGTTTTCTCTTCCTGCTATCCTGGGTCTTAATATAATACTCTGAGACCTAGATGTGGATACCAGGATGTGGACACAGACTACTAGTCTGGCTCAAAGAGCAGGAACGAGAACACCTAATTCTCAATGGGAATGTGGAACGCAGGAGCCCAAACTCTGAGCAATGAGAGCCTTCTTCAGTTGAGCAACCTTCATTGCTTATTTATTACTGCCCCCGCCCAACTCCTTCTCTTTGTATTGCTAGTGCTTTGCCCCAAAGTAGTGCAGTAGCATAAATATGTAGCCAGCATTCTGGCTCAATAAATGAAAAGGATAAGGTGGGGGGAGGGGAAAGGGGTTAGCACCAAAAGACACAGTGCAGGAATTGTGCCTGGTCTGACCCCTCCACATCAGGGCATAACATGAAGGGAGCACAACAGAGTAGCAAGGGGAGCAAAGCAACAAAGTTCCCAAGGAATTCTGAAAATAGACTTCAGACTAGGTGGGCAGGGCATTGCATCAGACCTTATCAGAAAACACATTCATAAGGGTCAGCAGACAGACCTGGAACTATTTATGTGCTCCCCCCCTCCCCCCATGTCTCTATAAGATAGGCAAGGTAAACAATCCCCAGGAGAAAACAACCGGATTGATGGTTCAGGTGGGGGTGGGGGGCAGAGGAAAAGGAGTGGGGAGCCAACAAACCCAGGGACAAGGGAACAACCAGGGATCTAAAATCGATAGGGCATAGAATGCCTGGTGGGGTTCAATCAAGTGCAGTGTAGCCAACAGCAAGTACTAGAGCCAAATGAAAGTCAAACATGATAGTGGGACAGCAGGAAAGTAAAAGGAAATAGAGGAAAGAATTAGAAGGCAAAAGACATTTATAAACATAGGCAGGTACATATGTAAATATATAACAATGGGGTATTGGTCTATGTACATATATTTATAGGTTAAATATTAAGGTAGCAGACGGGCATTGGGCCTCTACTGAAGTCCTCCCTCAGTGCAATAACATTTTGTTCTAACGACCTGGCATTCTGTGATGCTCACCTTTCTGACATGATCACCAAAGACAAATGGGTGCATAAGCAAATGTGAAGAAAGCTGATGGTGCCTGGCTATTACAAGATAAAGCCTCTGGGGTTTTAAAGACTTGAAGTTAAACAAGCGGCAATCTAGCAGGGAAGCAACAAAGTCCACATGGAAGAAGCACACCAACCTGTGTGTTCTCAAGATGTCAATAGGATTGGGTATCAGGCATCAGAAGACCCAAAACGAACAACCATTTTTATGCGAATGAGGTGGGGGGGGCTGTCAGAGTGGAGACCCAAAGCCCATCTGTAGACAATTGGAAATCCCATCACTGAATGGTTGCAGGGAAGGGATGAGTCAGCCAGGGTGCAGTATAGCATGGAGGAAACACACAACATTCCTCTAGTTCAGTGGTTCTCAACCTGTGGGTTACGACTCCTTTGGGGATGGAGCAACCCTTTTACAGGGGTCGCCCGATTCATAACAGTAGCAAAATTGCAGTTCTGAAGTAGCAACGAAAATAATTTTATGGTTGGGGGGTCAGCACCACCTGAGGAACTGTATTAAAGGGTTGTGGCAGTAGGAAGTTTGAGAACCACTGCTCTAGTTCTCTCCTCCAGTATCATGGCCCAGCTCTGTCTTACAAATCTGGCTAGACCAGAGCATGTACACTGGTACAGATAGGATCTCTGGACACACAGAATGCAGGACAGATAAGCCCCTCAGAACTAAGAATGAGTAGCAATACCATGAGGGTCCGGGGAAGGTGGGGGGAGAAAGGGAAAACTGATTGCAATGATCAGAGTATACCCCTCCTCCCCAGGGGGATGAACAACAGAAAGGAGGGTAAAGGAAGACAGTGGATGCTGTAAAATATGAAAATAAAAATAATTTGTAAATTATCAAGAGTTCACGAGGGTGGGAGGGAGGGGAAAAAGGAGCTGATAACAAGGGCTCAAGTAGGAAATGTTTTAGAAATGTTAATGGCAACATATGTACAAATGTGCTTGTTACAGTTGATGTATGGATTGTTATAAAAGTTGTAAGAGCCCCCAATAAAATGATTTATTAAAATTTTTAAAAAGGAAAAAATGGAAAAATAAAAGAAATGAAAAGGAGAACCTGGAAAACAACTGGAAAGTACTGAGATCAGAGAGAGGGAGAAACTTCACAAGGCAGGCCTTTACATTGTGTGTGCATTCTTGTGCTTAACCCCAATGTGTATGTGTGTGAACCTTTCCCTACTCAGAATACCAAAGAATTTGAGAAGTGAACTAACAGACCACTGCCCAGGTTTTAAACTAACCATTGAGTGCCTAAAAGGTGGACAGATTCAAATACCACGATAAAGGTTTTGGATCTTGAACCCCACTAATATAAGATATGCTCTGTTGTAGCCTGAATCAAACATACAATTATCTGTTAGAACAATAATTCTAATATTAACAGTGGGACTTAAAGAAGACCAAGAGTTTCATGGCATAAGGTTGGAAATGTTAAAACAATTCAAAATTACTCAGTATATGAATAATAAGGAAAATTGCAAATACAACATCAGAGAGATGACATAAATTCCAAAATTATCAAATACTTTAAAGCAGCGATTATATAGACATTTCAATAAATAAATGTCTCAAATGAAAACAAAGACATTGTAGTAGAAAATAGAAAGAACCAAGTGGAAATATAAGAAATATAGTAAGTGTGGGATACAACTACTGGACAAGAACAATAGCAAAATGAATATGACGAATTAGTGAATTTAAAGATGAATTAGTAGAAATGGTTTATACTCAACAGGGAGAACAAAGAAACTTCTAAAAATGAACAAACAACTCAGGGATCTGTTGGAAAATAATAAAATGGCTTTACCATTTTAAGAGAGTCTGAGCAAGAGTATGCTTAAAATATACTTGAAGAAATAATGTCTTAAAACTAAGTGAACAGTAGAAAAGAGAACCTGGTACAGAATAAACCCAAAGAAATTTATGTTCTAAATACCATAGTCTTAAGGAAAGTATAAACAAGAACAAAAAATCTTGAAAGTAGCCAGGAAAAAACTGTACTTCCAGGGGAAGTATGATTCGAATGATTGTGGATTTCTCATCAGAGACAGTGAAGGACAGAAGAAATGAGGCAAACATTCTTTTAAGTACTAAAAGAAAAGAACTGTGATCTCTCAAAATATTTTTTTTTAAAAGAATGAAGGTGGCATATAAGAACTTTTTGACATTAAAGAAAAACTAGTATTTGTTAACTATCAACTTGATTTAAAAGAATTGCCAAGGGTTACTCTTCAGATAAAAGAGAAAATGACTATCAGAAGGAACTTGTGGAGCATCATGAGTGAATGAAGTCAACAGAAATGTAAATATCAGGCGCTGATTTCCTGCACTATACTCCTTTATATTTCACAATTCAAAGTAAAATTATTGTCTGGGCTGGTTTGTTGCTATGTGCCTTGGAGTTGATTTCTAACTCATAGTGAGGTCTTTTAAATAGTGTAAACAAACAACAGAGTAAAACTTCCCACAAACTCAAGAACAACAATCTTTACAAATCTAAAGCTAAGTATTTTGTGGAGCCACTGTTATTGACCTTTCAGTTAGTAGCTGAGTGCTTGCTTAATCAGTGCACCACCAGAATTCATATATCTTGTATAGTTCTCTCTCCCACACACCATGACAGTCGATAACCAAAAAAAGGAGGATGTGGTAGTAAGGTTTTTATGTTTTACTAGAAATGTTAAAATACTGATTTTAATATCACTGAAATGTTAGGTATGTATGTTGGAATCCCTAGAGCTATTGGTACTAAAATAAAAAAATTTTTTAAAAGTCAGAATCAGAAAAGTAAATGAAATACTAAAAAGTACGCAAATAACTCGAGAAGGAATGGGAGATAAAAAAAGGGAACAGGCAGAAAATGAGTAATAAAATGATTAATATAAATTCTTACATATAAATGATTACATTGAAATTTCAAATGCCCTAACTACAATAATTAAAAGAGATGGCTAGAGTTTTAAAAAAGAATATATCTTTTACAACACTATATACACACAATATAGGTAGATTGTTTTGAGTATTATAATAAATACTTTGAATAATATAGAGATAGGTTAAACGAAAAAGGATAGAAAAACATACATGAGAAATCTTCAAAAAGTTCATTGGAAAATGCCTTTATCGTTTTGAAGAAAATTCCCTTATCTTTTGATTCAGTTTTTCTACAGACTTGAAACTATCAAAACACTTAAATCATATGGAAACCCGAGTGGCTATATTAATAAACCAATTAGACTTTACAACAAAGTAAGATATCAAGGATAAAGAGGGCATTACATATAGATAGAGTACCAGTGTGCCCAGTCTTGAGTGTTCATGCACCTAACAACAGATTTTGGGAAACACGTGAAGTAAAATATGGCACAACTTAAAGGAGAAGTAGACAAACCTATAATTACAGTTGAAGGATTCAAAACTCCTCACTTAGGAAATGCATAGAATTAGTAGCTAGAAATCATCAAGGTCCTATAAGACCTGAACAACTGTATTAACCAACTGGTTGCATAAACTTCAACAAAACATCAGCAAGTCTATTCCAACTGCCCATTAAACAAAAAAAGTAGGACCAAGTAGAGTTTGTCGTATAATACACAACTAGCACAATCTTTAAAAAAATTAACAACTATCAATTTCACCCCTCTTAATAATGGAAAGAAAAGAAACCTCACAATCATATCACTTAGTTCACAAAAAGAATTTGACAAATGTAACATCCATTAATAAGATACTTCAGCAAACAAGAAATAGAAGGGGATTTCCTCAATGTGCCATAGATCTTCTAACACAGCTATTGCTAAGAATGAGGAACTAAGTACTTCCTGTATTAAAAGCAGGGCAATGATATGTACTCTTAACACTCTGACTTATTTTTATTCTGGAAGTCTTAATCAAAATTCATATGGCAAGAATAAGAAATAAAAGGCATGTCACACGATTGCAAAGGAAGAAATAAATAAAACTACCCTTAAACAACATTGGTCTCAATTGCAAATCCAAAAAATATTTAGGACTTATCAATGAGTTTAGTAAGGTTATAGGATAAAGAAAAATTTCTAAATTTTCTAAATACTAGCAATATAGAATTTGAAACTAAAAATTAAAATATAATTTGCAGTGTATCTAAAGCATATTTAAGCATAAATACAATATACATAAATTTATGGTTTTGTATGCTGAAAAATACAAAACTGTTCTGAAGGAAATAAAACCAAATCCAACCCACTGCTGTTGAATTGACTGTGACTGATGATGACCCTTTCATACAGGACAGAATGGTTCCTTTGGGTGTTCGTGGCATTAAGTCTCTACAGGAGCAGAAATCTTCATCTTTCTCTCCATTGGTGGGTTTGAACGACTAGCTTGTGGTTAATTACCCAACATATAACCCACCGCATCACTTCGGCTCCATGAAGGAAATCAAAGGAGTCTTACGTGTAGAAGCAGTGTTCTTGAATTGAAGAATCAAGAGAGTAAATACATTAGTCCTTCCACATTTGATCTATAAATTTAGCATAATTTAACATAATTCTGGTAAAAATTCTATTTTGGGGGGTGGGGGTATTGGTTCATTTTAAAAGTTACTTAAAATTTCCCAGATCATTAGAGCATAATAGAATGTTCAGAATAAAATCACACAAATATGGCAGAGATGCAAAATTAATTCAGTAGAGAAAATGGAGTCTTTTCCACAAATGACATAGAAAAAAATGGGACATCTATGGGGAAAAAAGCCTCAAATTAAATTTATATTTTAAGCAAAAATTAACTCAAAATGGATTATAGACCTTAAAGTGAATTGCAAAACTTAAAACTTCTAGAAGTACAAAAGTGAATCTTCCTGATCAGGTAATCAGTTACTGGATATGACGTCAAGCAGGATCCATTGAAAAGTTTGTCATTTGAATCTTGTAAACAGTTTTTTTGTTGTTCTTTGGGAAGAACGTATTTGCAGGTCACATATCTTAGGATATATCCAGAATATATTAAGAACTCAAAATTTGGAAAATTGTTGGGCATTTTCCTATAAAGTTAAATATATCCTTACCATATGACTTAGCAACTATACTGCTTGATAGTGACCCTAAAAAATGGAACTATGGTCATGCAAAAACCTGTATACAAATATTTATAGAAGTTGTTTTTATAATTGTCAGGAACTGAAAGAAAACTCAACTCTCCTTCAACAAGTATACACAAAATGTATTACACCCATACAATGAAGCAGTATTCAGCAAAAAAAGACCAGCTGTTTATACATGCAGCAGATTTGATAGATCTCAAATACATCATGGAGAATGAAGGAAATCAGTTTCAAAGTCTACATACTGTGTGATTTAGTTCACAAAAAGACAAAACTAGTGAGGGAGAACACCTCAGTCTTTGACAAGGTTTAGGCTTGGAGTAAATGGTGTGACTAGACAAATGGGAGTGTGTTTTTGGTAGCATCTATGTATTTCTTCTGTGTCTTCATTTGGTGCTGGCAACATGAATAATCTATATATTGTTAATAGTCATAGAATGGAACACCCCCCTAAGTTTCGTGAACTTTACTATGTGATAATTTAAAAAATAAGGCAACAGAATAGAAATTAGAGAAGGACATAGGCAAGAAAGGTGGAGTGTAGTGCAAAATTCAGTCATTTATTTCTGCCTGAAAATGAAGCCCTGGTACCAGTGATTGGTTTTTGTACATATAGATGAAAGATCAAGTGATTTTTTTAAAAAATTTTACTTTTATTGGAGGCTCTTATCACAACCCATACATCCATCCATTTTGTCAAACACTCTCTCCATCTTTTTCAAGACATTTTCTTTCTACTTGAGCCTCTGGAATCAGCTCCTCATGTTTTCACCCTCTCTCATTCCCTGTCCCTTCCCAAGTCCCCTTGGTGTAAGACATGACCAAAAAAAAAAATGTAGTTTAAAGTAAGTTCTTTTTCACTTTTCAATATTTTGCCAAGCGTTCTCATGGGCCCCTTGTTTAAATGGCGTATTCAATCACTGAGGTAGCAAAATTTGAAAGACAAAAATATTCCCTGCACATAAAATACCTAACTAATTTTCATTTTGACCCTGGGTAAGCTATTTAATTTTTAATTTGTATCTTTAAAAATATGACTGATATTGTTTCTATTATCTGTATTTCATTAGTGAAATCTACTCTGAACACCAAACTGATTAGCCTGTTCATTAAAGTATCGTTTGTGTGATGTTTGACTTGGTTTATATTTCTCTCACTGCTGTAAACCTACTTAGTGCATTATTTTGCAGGCTTTTTATTATACTATGGAACTCTGGTGGTGCATGATCCCCATGGTCGGCAGTTCGAAACCACCAGCAACTCTGAGGGAGAAAGACTGGACTTTCTATTCCCCTAAACAGTTACAGTTTTGGAAACACTGGGGTCGCTATGAGTCAGCATTGACTTGATGGCATTGAGAGTTACTGTACTATAGTCATAATTTCTTTTGGTCATCAATTTTTTAAATGTTTTATTTGTTTCAGTGTCTAGGCACCCCAAAATAATATGTTTTTGTAGGTTTCACAGTTTTGAATGCCAGGCAATAACAGTATTGCAGTAAACATTTCTACCACATAAGATACATCCTGTATCAATTTGAGAACATTATTACAGCAAAGAAAATGAACAATTTCTGTAATATTATCCCTACTTAACCTTTGCCCATTGTCTTTAAAAATATTTTCCACGATTTTTTAAAAAATGTAAAGGCATATCACATTTGTAACATTTCCACTTAAAACTGTTCTCTTTACTACTGATAGTTTTGAAGGAAACAGAAACATTCTCAATTTGTCTGATTGTTTCTTGAAGTGTCATTTAACATGTAACGTGATTTCTTATTTCTCATGAAATGTTAAGCTCGCTTTTGTCAATAGTATTTTATAATGGATGCTGTACATAACAACACCACTGAGAGGTATATAATATTGACCAGCTCTCATAGTTTGTTTTCAAAGTTATCTTTCTTCTAATAGTTAATTGGAGTGATGAGAAGAAAAGGATCATCACTCTCCTAGAAAGACATAATGTTCCTGTGGGACCTGTACATGGATCAAGAGGCAGTTGTGCAAAGACCACAGGGAAATACTGCGTGGTTTTAAATCAGGAACTATGTTTATTCAATCTGCATGCTGAATCCAAGAAAAAATTGGAGAAGCTGGATTATATGAAAAGAATGGTATCTGGATTGGAGGAAGACTTATTTACAACTTTTGATATACTGATGATCTAACCTCCTAGCTGAAAGTGAGGAGGACTTGAAGCACTTGCTGATGACAAGCAAAGATCGCAGCCTTCAATATGGATTACAACTCAATGTCAAAAAACCCAAATCCTCACAACTGGACCAGTAGGTAGCAGCATGATAAACAGAGAAAGACTGAAGTTGTCAAGAATTACATCTTGCTTGGGCCTTTACTCAATTACTCCCTTAATACAACAACACTTTTTTCTGTTAAACTGGCATTCCATGATGCTCACCTTCCTGAAACAATCGCTGAAGACAAAAGGGTGCGTAAGCAAATATGATGAAGAAAGCTGATGGTGCCCGGCTGTCAAAAGATAGAGTGTCTGGGGTCCTAAAGGCTTGAAGATAAACAAGCGGCCATCTAGCTCAGAAGCAACAAAGCCCACATGCGAGAAGCACACCAGCCTGTGTGATCATAAGGTGTCGAAGGGATCAGGTATCAGGCATCAAAGAACAAAAAAAATCATATCATTGTGAATGAAGGGGAGTGCAGAGTGGGGATCCAAAGCCCATGTGTAGGCAACTGGACATCCCCTTACAGAAGGGTCTCCAGGAGGAGACGAGCCAGTCAGGGTGCAGTGTAGCAATGATGAAACATACAACTTTCCTTTAGTTCTTAAATGCTTCCTCCACCCCACTATCCTGATCCCAAATCTACTTTACAAATCCGGCTATACCAGAGAATGTATACTGATACAGATAAGAAATGGAAACACAGGGAATTCAGGTCAGATAAACTCCCCGGGACCAATATGGAGAGTAGCCATACAAGGAGGGGAAGGTGGGAGGAGAAAGGGGGAACCGATCATAATGACCTACCTATAGGGGGATGAACAACAGACAAGGGGTGAAGGGAGATGTCGGACAGTCTAAGACATGACAAAATAATTTATAAATCATCAAGGGTTCATTCGGGAGGGAGGGTGGGGGACGGAGGGGGAAAATGAGCTGATACCAAGCCTCAAGTAGAAAGCAAATGTTTTGAGAATGATGATGGCAACAAATGTACAAATGTGCTTGACACAATGGATGTATGTATGGATGGTGATGAGTTGTACGAGCCCCCAATAAAATCATTTAAAAAAAAAGAATTACATGTTGCTTGGATCCTCAATCAATGCTCATGAAAGCTGTAGTCAAGAAATCAAACAATGCATTGCATTGGGTAAATCTGCACGGGAGCCCTTTAAAGTATTGAAATGCAAGGATGTTACTTTGAGGACTAAAGTGTAGCTGACTGAAACCATGGTATTTTCCATTGCCTCATATGCATGTGAGAGTTGGACTTTCCATAAGGAAGACCAAAGAAGAATTGATGCATTTGAACTCTGGTGTGGACGAATAATATTGAGAGTACCGAGGACTGCTAAAAAGAACAAAACAGTCTGTCTTGGAAGAAATAACTGCCGGAATGCGCCTTTTAGGGAAGGACGGCGAGACTTCCATGCATTTTGACATGTTATTGGAAGAGACCAGTCGCTGGGGAAGGACATCATGCTTCATAAACTGGAGGGGCAGTCAAAAAGAGGAAGACCCTTAAGATGGATTAACCTAGTGGCTACAACAGTGGGCTCAGACATCAGAACAATTGTAAGAATGGTGCATGACCAGGCAGTGTTTTGTTCTGTTGTACCTAGAGTCACTGTGAGCCAGAACTGACTCCATAGGATCCAACAACAACTGACCCAAGAAAATAACTGACTGCAAGAGGGTGCGGCACTGTTGCTAGAAAGAGGAATAACCCTTGAATTTGGATTCTGGATATGGGTATTTTGAGGTTGAAAAGCATATCTGTTTCTCAAATTCATAAGTACAGATTTCTCTCAGTCCTGATTCAGAAGTCAGTCCTAGAAGCCACTGTGTGCTGATTGCTCCAAAAGGGAAATTTTGAGAGCTGCCTCTATAGGCATGGACATGGTCTGGTGGTGGGTATTAGGGAGTGGACAGTAACCTATTCCACTTGTCCCAAAAGAAAGCTGATACTTGCTCCACAACTCACTCTCTAGAAAACTAAACACAAATAAGAATAAACATACCTTCAAAGATGTAATACTCTCTTTTTCCTTCTCAGGTGCAGTATCCTTTAAGATCCCAATTAATGTTTAGATAACTTAACATCTAATATCAAGTCTATTAAAACAAATATAAGCCATTTGGCTCATATATTTTTATTTATAACCCTGAGATTTCGTTCTGGGTAGAAATTCACCCATGTTAATTGCTACAATTAATTGACTCCTCCATGTATTTTTGGGGGTGGGTGGGTGTAGAGGACATAGTATTCAACTAGCAAAATAACAGTTACCAGTCCAGCAAATCCAGTTTTAGAGAATCCTACACAGATAATCTCAATACAAAATTAAAGCTGAGTGATTTGGAGAAAGTTCTTTTTTTTTTTTTAATCGTTTTATTAGGGACTCATACAACTCTTACCACAATCCATACATACATTAATTGTATAAAGCACATTTGTACATTCATTGCCCTCATTATTCTCAAAACATTTGCTCTTTACCTAAGCCCCTGGCATCAGCTCCTCATTTTTTCCCTTCCTCCTTTCTTCCCCCTCCCTCATGAACCCTTGATAATTTATAAATTATTATTTTGTCATGTCTTGCCCTGTCCGACGTCTCCCTTCACCCACTT
>NW_022103905.1:15053116-15055500 GCF_000313985.2 Echinops telfairi
CTCGATGGCCGCTTGTTTACCTTCAACCTTTTAAGACCCCAGACACTATATCTTTTGATAGCCGGGCACCATCAGCTTTCTTGAAGAAAGTTCTTAAAAGCTTTCTTTTGATTGGCAAGCTTTCAAGCTAAAGAAACTTAATTTTCATTCAGTATGTATAAAACATGTCTGTATAAAACATCAAGTTTGCACTGATAAACAGTTATGATCTGTGCAATGTCTTATGCCGCACTCACTATCCATTGCCATTGAGCCAGTTTTACTCATAGAGATTCCGTAGGACAAGTGAACTGTCCCATATGGTGAAATATTTGAAGAGCATTTTATTAAACTTGTATTTCTTAGTGTCAGCCTTATTGTCCATGTATATTTTCAGCATTCCAGAGGAACATATTTTAAATAATATTGCATATATTAAATAATATATTACATTAGTAACATATTACATAGTATTACATGTACTATATCAACTTACTGTATATGTTCCAAATTTATATGAACATGGAATTCTTTTTGAGGTAGCATAAAGAATTAATGTTCTGGAGAATAAAATGCAGACTTTCATACATCTCCTTTCTTCCATTGGAGCTGAACAACATTAAATAATTATAATTTTCAGATGAAATGTCTTCTGCCCTCCAAAAGATTCTTATGATAGTCTTGTTTCTAGACCTTTTACCAGTCTTGGTCTAATTATTGGGCATGTTGATATCTCCTTTATTTACTGGGAGGACTTTGGCTGACTTAAATGCTGTAGGCATCACATTTCAGTATTAGGGTCATTGTTAGTATAAATATTTATGATCTCAAGTCTCCACAAGTAGAGACTGCAAAGGAAAGCAAACTCTATTTTCATGATAGTGAATATTCATTTGCCATCTTCATTCAAACATCTATAACTTTTCCCCCCAGGTACACTGTCTAGCCCTGTCTCTTGGTTAATGGCTTTCTGTCAGGTGACTTTACACTGCAACCTGAGCCTAAGGAAAATTGCAGATAATGCAAAATTTGTAGTACTTTATGAAGTCTGTAAAGGACCTTTGGAGAACAGTTCCAGTCATATGCAAAGCCATGTGTAGCTGAGAATCTGACAGACAGACTCGCTAAATTATAGAAAAGAAAATTACTAAGAGGATGACTCAATAGATGCTTCAGCAAGAATGGTTTGAGTATCAAAGGATTAAGAGAAACCTGTGAGAAAGATTATCTTTGTTTCAATCATGTTCTGAGAGTCAAATCTGAAGTGAAGGATTCTGTTATGTACAATGTCAGTCAGATTATGACTTCCTCCTATTTTGTTTGAACCAATTTTTTTTTGTATTTACCCCTTTCAGGTAAGAAAACTCTATGGTTAGGCTCTCCCAAATATTACAGATGCTTTAATTTATTCTGGTCTGTAATCCTTATCACAGATGTTGCTGTTATTTAATTTTCATTCCTTTAACCTTACTATGTATTCTTTTGGAAACAAAAGATGGCCCCAACCTGGACCTCTCACACACAGACCTGTAAACACTTTGTGTCAACCCCCCCCCCCCCCAATTCCCATGGCTGTTGCTCAGTCATTCCATGTAGTGGACAGATAGATGCTATGTGCCTGGGGTGGGGAATAACAGTAGATGATTGGGTTGCCTTTTCTTGTGTCTCTTACACTAGAACTGTGCCTTAGCAAAGGAGCTCTAGTGGCACTGTCAGGGATGTGTTGGACTACAAATCACAAGTTGGATGGTTCAAACCCACCAGCTGCTCCTTGGGAGAAAGATGAGGTTTTCTCAGAGATTTACCCCAGTGGTGGGGTTTGGGTGCTTTAATGGACACCAGTGTGTTGGGAGGCCACATTGGAAACACTGTCAGCCTGTGATGATGAGGGTCACTGGCAGAGCTGGGCCAGTTGTGCAGTGGTGATTGCAGAGGCAACTTATATGCTCCTGGAACTTTTGAAGAGATCGTTAACTTCTTCCTCAAAAATATTTTAACTTATTCCATAGGATAGTTGTAAGAGGTTCTTCAGGTATTTTGTAAAGTACCTTGCCTTTCCCAAATGCTTTAAGAGATCTCTGCAAAATAAGGCAGCCCTTGATTACATCTGGTGATAATCACCTGGAGGGATAACTTGGCTATTTATGGGCACCCTGCAGGCAGTGATCCTATGGTGTAGTCATCCAGTTTGAATAGATGTCAAGAAAACAGTCACTGACTTTAGCTGAAATAATCAGTGAGAACACTGCCCTGAAAGGTATTTAGGTCAGTATCAAGCCACTAGCCAATGTTGTTAAGGATGATACAGTTCTATAAATGCCCTTTGCCTCCCAGCTCTTTCCTCTATTTCCCTTGATTCTCCTCCTGTCCCACTATCATGCTCAGTCCCCACCAGGATTTCAGCA
>NW_022103905.1:15057629-15109578 GCF_000313985.2 Echinops telfairi
TAATGGGCTTTGGATCTCCACTCCGCACTCCCCCCATCATTCACTATGGTAAGATTTTTTGTTCTGATGATGCCTTACACCTGATCCCTTCGACACCTCATGGTTGCATAGGCTGGTGTCAGTAGATTGCTTTCTTCTTGCTGCTTGGACCCCTGTTGATTTCATTTACTGCCATGGACTCCATGCTGATTCATAGTGACCACCTGTGCATTTCCAAAACTGTAACTGCTGATGGGAGCACAGAGCCCAGTCTTTCTCCCACAAGCTGCTGGTGGTGTTGAGCTGCCAACCATGCGGATTGTAACCAGTACACCACCAGGGCTCCTTCTTGTTGTTAGTAGCCTAATTAATTAGTTTGGTCTTCCGTATACCAGATTAATTGAGGTTAACAAGTAGTATGCTCAGGAGTAGAAACAAGGTGATGTTGGAAGGTAATTTTCTGTGGGCCTCTGCTGGATGTCTTCTAAGCAGAAGCACCGATAGGCTTTGTTCTGGGCTGCCCTGTTAAAGATGCTCATACAAACACCTTTGGGAAATAGACATATAATATCTCCTTGTGGAGCAAGAGTTTCTGTGCAGCATAACAGAGATACTGGCTGGAGGCGCAGTAGTTAAATGCTTAGTTGCTGTATCAAAGGTCAGTGGTTTGAATTTAGTAGCTGTTCTGTGGGAGAATAATGTGGCCGTCTGTGCCCCTAAAGATTTATAACCTTAGAGACCCTCCGGGGCAGTTCCACTTCAACCTATAGAGTCATTATGAGTTGGAATTAATTTGATGGCATCAAAAAATTAAGAAAAAAATTTTTTTTTCTCCAGGGCAAGGGTCAGGCAGGCTCACTGCCCACTATAAAAGGTGTGAGCTCTCTAATTTCAGACTGGCTCTAATGGAAGCATCTGTGTAGACTTGTGTATATCACTCTACTGGTAAGAAGAGCCAATAGTAGTAGGAAGTGTCTTCAAAAAGGTCATGGAAGAAGGAAATGGAAATACAATATTGAGGTAGTTAGTATATGGAATCTTTCCATGACTTGTTTGAAGCCCCCTCATATGTTGGTGCTTATGTTGTTTGCTGTGACATGAATAATAGTCATTAGTCCTTACCCTGCAATCCCAGGTCTTCTGCTTTCATCCACGAAACAGTGGCACCTGCCTTATCAGCCTAAGTGTAGGGTACAGTCTCAGCCATTTTGAGGCCACAGGCACTCCATCTGGAGTGTCCACTTGGGGATTCTGTATCACTATTTTTAAAAAAGCCTTTTCAGTATTGATAACATTTCAATGAATATACTTCAAACTAGTAATGCCATATTATTTAGTAAACATTGTAATTTGTCAACTATTTCATTACTTGAAATTTCACATTTACAACTATTGTAAAAATTTATTATCCAGCTATTTTTTTTTTTTCACATAAAAGACAGAAGTCTGGCAGTAGTAAAAGTTGAAGTGCAAGATGAAAATACTACTGGCTGTGCTGGCTGAGTTTGGGCTCTCAGAATTTTGGCAGGTGTATGATGATGTAGCCCTCCTCCATTTTGTGATGTGATGTGATCATTGTCCTTGATTTTTGTATAACACCAATCTATTTATTTATTTATAAAGCCTACAGCACTCAGTATTCCCAGGCGGTCTCCCATCCAAGTAATAACCAGGCCCGACCCTGCTTAGCTTCCAAGATCAGACGAGATGGGGCAAGTTATCACACCAATTTAACATAGTGGCCTGGTCTTAGGTGTTAAACTGGCATATAACTGAGGTGTGTGTATTAGTAAAAGGATCAGAAACCACCACCATCTGTGTGCCAAATCTGGCTCACTGTCTGCTTTTGTAAGTAAATACAATGTTTGATTGGAACACAGCCACATAGTTTGTATTTGTATTGTCTATGGCTGCTTTATACCACAGCAGAAGAGTTGGGTAGTTGGACATAAGACAGTATGTTCTACAAAGCCAAAACTTATTTGACCTTTCTAGAAAAAGTTTACAGAACCTTCTGTAGCACATGTTCCAAACTTATGTTTGCCTTGAATAGTCTTGTAAAAATAAGTCAATAAATATATACAAATGTGTGCATTGCAAAGTTGGTTGTGTAAAAAAAGAAACAACAAGAAGCAGAAAAAACTGGGAACCACCTCAGGAAATATGAGACCTAAATGTTTGTGGAAAATTCCACTATCTTTTAATTCCATTTTCCCCTGAACTTTTTGAAGCTCTCCTTCCCCTTTTTATATGGTGAGGTTGAACATTGACCTGTTAGTAAGTTTTCATACATCATTTCCTGTAATGAACTCTTCTTGGTTAGTGTTGGACACTGCTTTCTTTGCATACTTGGACCTAAAAATGCATGGAAAACAGTTTTCTTCTTTAGCCCATTTTGTCAGAGAAGTTGTTTGCCAGTTAATGTAATCAGTAAAAGAAGTCAAGGAATACCATGTTAATTTGAAAAACCACTGGGTTTGCAACCTCCAGGGAGTACAAGAAAACCAGCTGGAAATTAGCAATTACAAAATAAAACAAACA
Source organism: Echinops telfairi (assembly GCF_000313985.2). Lineage (NCBI taxonomy): Eukaryota > Metazoa > Chordata > Mammalia > Afrosoricida > Tenrecidae > Echinops > Echinops telfairi. The sequence goes on from NW_022103905.1 coordinate 15,060,150, forward strand.
CTCCTCTCCTGACCCCATCCCCACCCACCCAAACCAAAACAGGAGTGAGGGAGTATGGGGGAGAGGGTAAAAGAGAGAAACCGCTAGTACAAACAGCACCCCCCCCACCCCCCCGGGTTATCTATGATCATATTCCTGTCTTTAAGTGAAATTTGTAGGTGAGGTGGAACAAGTGCGTGTAGTTCTCATTTAACCTTATTCTAGTGAAAAGGGGAGAAAGATGAGGCTTTCTACTCCCTTAAAGATTTACAGTCATGCAAACCCTCAGGGGTAGTTCTACTCTGACTTGCAGGGTTGCTGTGAATCAGAATCTACCGGATGGTAATGAGCTTAGAGTTTCTGGTTAGTGCCAGAAGAGGCTCCAAGCCTTTTTAGTGATTGAAAAGCTGAGTGTGTAGCAGGTGAAGGTGATTGTGATGAAGAATTCATTTTGAGCCATGGATTGATTATAGGGTTTTTGCTTGTGCTTTAGGGTAAAGGTGGACCTTTCAACTGTCAACCTTGCTGTTAGCAGTCTAGTGCTTATCTTGCCTTGTCACCAATGCTCTGAGGTATTGGGGAACATTCAGGTGACTCAAGAAAATGAAGACCAAACTGTGTGGAAAAAAAATAAGTTTTAGCAATCCACCTAAGGAGAGAGAAGCCAAAGTTCTAATATTGTGGTAGCCAAGGCTGGTCAAAATGCAACTTAACAGGTGATACTAAAATTGTTTCAAGAGTATTTTGCTAAATACTTATTAGTATAAATGTAGTGATCATGAGCTTGAACGGAAAAAAAAAATCCATGTATTTGGTTAGACAAGCGTATATGGTTTAAATTTTTTTAAAAAAGTGTATATGGTTTTAATAGTCTGAAAGTCTTACAAGTTGTATAAGATTTATGTGTTTGGTAGCTTGGTAGGATTGTTCTAGAAAAATCTAGGACAAATTTATATAGCCCAGTGTTAACAAAGACTGTGGGCAGGAAATGAGTGGTGAACCTGCCGATGGGGCTAGGCACAGAGGTACTTGTTTTGAGCTCATATTGACATCCTCTTGCAGGGAGTGTGTGTGTGTGTGTGTGTGTGTGTGTGTGTATTGTAATCTGTGTGTTTATAGTTCTTAAGGTGTGGAGCATACCTAACAAAAATTGAAACATACTTGTTAGGAATTCTTTATTAAAGGTATGTTTTTTGCCCTTTGGATAAAAATATGGAAGTAGTGAGAGGAAACTCTTATTGAACATGCTGCTTAGTGTCCATGAGTTACATTTTATCTAAAACATTAAACATTAAATATACAAACGTTCAAGTAACCTAAGGTAGACAGACAATATAAAGGACCATTGCATCCTTTCCAAAGCTAATATAACCAGCTCTATGGGTAAGATCACATGGGAAATGTGTTCAACTAAATAAATACATTGTTAAGTGGTTTATTTTCCTATATGGGTAGTTAAGCATGTTATTTCAGGTGGCAGACGTGGAAGAGTTTTGGGACTAAACATGTAGGAGGAACAATGCTAAGCTTTCTTCTAGTTATTTGGGGGAGGCTTCATGGAAGAGGGTAAATCTAGATAAGAAACTGGGGGTTTTATGGTTATTTGGGGGAAGAGCTTTAAAAATGAAGAGGGGCAATATTCTTTTAAAACAAAACAAACTAATTTTTTTGTCTTTGAAGACAAAAGATGAGATAGATGAAGATGGTAAAACAACTTGTGTTTTTTTACATATGGTGCATGCTACACTCTCCATGTTTACTTTTTTTTTTACTGTGGATTTTTTTTCTTTAGCTAGGTTAAGGGCATCTTACGGGCAGGAATGATCTTTTCAGCTTCCCTGGTGCCCTCCATAGAGCAGTCATAGGCTCATTCTAACTAAAATGTCCGTTTAAAACAGAAGGGAAGGTAGTGTGGGAAGAGGAGAGTATTGAGTGTTGTGTTAGCCATTAGGCAGAGAGTCGGGACCAAACACTGCCTTAGAAACTATGGTTTTTTAAGTTTTGATAGCCAAACTCAAGACAGTGTCTTGCTGGGAAGCATGAGTAAGATTCTGAGATTTAGCAGGTTAGACTGTGATGCAACAGGAAACATTGACATCAGCAGTGGCCTAGTATACAGGCATGGGTCAGGATTCTTGCCAATCATGAGGAAAGAAATGCAGACTATAGTTCAGAATGAGACCCTGGCCTCAGATTCTGTAATAGAAAGAGATTCATATAGGATACGCAAACAGGGTAAATGTCAGCAGTAAACAATACTTGCTCATTGCCCTCGCCTCTGAAGTAGAGTGTGAAAATATTCAACTGAGGTCCTGGTGAGCTGAAAGAGTTAAAATCCTGTGGTAACATCCAAGGTGGTATGAGCTTAATTTTAAAATTTAGATAAGTGAAAATGGAAAAGTGATGCAAAATATCTCCTACATTAGTTAAGACACCTTCCTAACTACTTTGTCTGCATCTCCATTTCCTTCAATTCTTTCTTTTCTTTATAGTGCACCAGGCACTGCTGCTGAGGGGGAAAACGTAAACAGACTTAGCTATACTGTCAGAAATACTTACAGGTGAATGAAGTGGACAGTAGTAACCATATTGTTCATATTAAATTGGTCTTTTTTATAATGGTAGGCAAAATTTTGGAATATATTTTTATCACCTAACATGATTATAAATGTGTATCTTTGAGAGATTTTTCTAAAATGTTTTTCAAGAAACATTAACTGCTAACATATAAAACCAGTTTGAGCTCAACTGTATCTGTACTTTGATTTCTGCTTCAGTATTGTGTTTGTTAAAAGGGAGGAAGTAAGATACACCGAAACCTGTGAGAGCTGAAATGCAACATGACTGCTTTGTCTTTCCAGGTCTCACACATTTCCCACCTGTGACAGGGTACAGGGCACCACTTTCCTATCACTCTCTGTTAGTTGCTCCCATCTAGTCACTCATGGCTCATCATGCCCCTATAGGAGAGCGGAGAACTTCTACATGGGTTTTCCAAAACTGTAATCTTTATGAATGCTAGCTGTCACGTCCTTCTCCTTTGGAGTGGCTGGTGTGTTCTAACCACTGACCTTTCCACAGCAGTCAAGCGCTTACTGTTGTTAATGTGATGGTTGTTGTGTGTCAACTTGTTTGGGCGATGATTTCAATGGTTTTGCAGTTACAGTGTTATTTGCTATTTATGTATGATGTGATCAGTCAGTTGTAACAGCGTATCCTTGTGGGAATGGCCTGCATCCAGTATACATACATATATGTGTTATGGAAAAGTTTTCTCACTTGCTTGGAACCGTATATTGACTCATCATCTGACCTCCAAGTTTTGAGATTTATCAGCCTCTATCTAGCCCAATGGTTCTCAACCTTCCTAATGCCGCAACCCTTTAATACAGTTGCTCATGTTGTGGTGACCCCCCCAACCATAAAATTATTTTCGTTGTTACTTCATAACAGTAATTTTGCTACTGTTATGAATCGGGCAACCCCTGTGAAAGGGTCGTTCAACACCCCAAAGGGGTCACGACCCACGGGTTGAGAATTGATGCCATAGGGACTAACACATCTAAGATCAGGATGTCCCGCAGTAGACTACTGGCTCATTGGCTAGGCCTATGGGTATTTAATTCAGGAGTTTCTAGCCTGATGTCTGACCTGCAAGCTTGGGAATTGCCAGTCTGACAAACATATACACCATATCCTTGAAATAAATCTCTCTCTATCACTCTCAGTATAAGTATACATGTAAACTCAGTACATGAACTACAAAAAGTTTGTGGAAAACTCTTGTTATCTTTTAATTTCATTTTTCCATAACATTTTTGAGTTTTCCTTATATGTACAGTTTACTTTGTATCTCTAGAGAACCCAGCTAAAACAGTTAATTGTCTTTTGATTCTGCTACTTCTCTGTTGTACTGTGGTGACTTTGTTATGAAGCTATGCTAGGAGCTATGCCATTAATATTTTAGTTACCAATATAGTCACTCATCATAGTGGATATACAGTGAACCCTCGTTTATCGCGGTTAATTGGTTCTAGACCCTACCGTGATAAATGAAATTCCGTGAAGTAGGATTCCTTATTTGTAAATCAAATATTTTCGTAGTTAGAGCATAGAGGACATGAAAAAACACCCTTTAGTCACCATTACACGCGTATTATCCAATTTATTAAACAAAAAAGGGAAAATACAGTAAAACATTTTGGACATTACAATGATCATTTATTATTTATTATATTATTTATGGCATCTAGTTTACAGTATTACATATTTCACATGCAGTATTATTATACATAGTTCTTACAAATACTGTAATCAATAGCCTATGAAATGACTTAAGGGATGTACTCTACAGGTGGGTCGCCGTTATTTTCCTCTGAAGGAGCGGGTGTAGGCAGTGGGTGCTGTTACACAAAAACCGCGATAGAGTGAAGCCGTGGAAGTCGAAGTGCGAAGTGGCGAGGGTTCACTGTACTTCAGTGAAGCTTCCAGACAAAGACTAATAAGGAAGAAAGACGTGATGATCTACTTTTGAAAATTTGCCAGTTAAAACCTTATAAATTAAAATATTTTTGGATACAATACTGGAAAATGAGCCGCTATGTTAGAAGACTCTTAAAATACACAGTGGCTTCAACAATGGATTTAAGCATACCAGTGATTGTGAAGATGGTGCAGGATTGGGCATCATTACATTTTGAACATGGCTTTAGAGTGAATTTGACAGCAGTTGACAATGGCAGTAATCTTGGAATTGAGTTGTAAGAGTTTAATTAGTTCAGTATTTGTTAAAATACTGTTTTTAGGGAAATTTTCAAGAATATGGACCTGATTTTTATGGGGTAGATTGTGAGTTGGAAAAGGAAATATTAAAAAATAAAAGTCACCCTTATTGAAAACATTGGGAACCCTTGTCTTAGTAGATAGAATAAAGTTCATTTTTGTGTTTAGGTACTTAGAAACCTTTGTTGGTTTACTAAGGAATATTACATAGTAGTAGTACAGTGGTGCTACTTGTGTTTAGTTATGTTTATTAGTATACTGTATTTATTTATGGGTTTTTCCTGTAGTGGTATGAAGTCTAATTCTAAACAGTTTTTTTTTTTAATTTGGGGCTCCTACAGCTCTTATAACAATCCATACATCAATTGTATCATGCATATTTGTACATATGTTGTCATCATTATTTTCTAAACATTTACTTCCTATTTGAGCCCTTGGTATCAGCTCTTTTTTCCCCTCTCAGACCTCCTTCCACCTTGATAAATTATAAATTATTATTTTCATATCTTACACCAACTGCTGTCTCCCTTCTCTTATGGTTTCTGTTGTTTGTCCCCCTGGGGTGTGGTGGGGTGTGGTAATGTGTTGATCATTCCGATTGGTTCCCCCTTCCTCCCATCTCCCTACCTTCCCCTACCCTCCTGGTAACACTAACCCCATTTCTATTCCTGAGGGGTTTTTCTGACCTGGATTATGTGTGTTGTGAGCTCTTATCTGTACCTATACACATGCTCCAGCCTAGCCCTAAGTGAAAGGCAGGACTGGGGTTGTGATAGTCGGGGGGTGAGGAAGTTTCAAGGAACCAGAGGAATATTGTGTGTTTCATCAGTGCTATACTGCACCCTTTGTCGCGTGCAGATGACACGGCGCAACACGGACGGAGACAAGAATGGTCAGGACCCTTCTGGTAGATGCAATCTGCGAAGTTTATTGAAGCTGCCTCTGACCCCGAAGTCAGCTGCGGAAGACCCCAAGCTCCTAAAACCCCGGGTATAAATACCCTGCTCGGTGACGTGTCCTACCAGGATTGGTGCAATTTGATAATGCGTAGCGAGCAGCTGGCAGCGCATGCGCAACAAGCTTGTTTACAGCTTAGCTCTGACGATGTGGGCGCGGTCCGGCGCCATCTTGTAATGGCGTCCACAACCCTTGTTGACTCATTCCTTCTTGGTGAATCCTCTGTGAGGGGATGTCCCATTGTCTATAAATGGGTTTTGGGTCCCTGCCCTGATCCCCCCTCATTTTCAAAGAATATGATTTTTGTTTGTTTTGGTGCCCTTGATGCCTGTTACCTGATGCCATGGACGCTTCATGAGCCCTGGTGTACTTATTCCATATAGGTGTGTTGCTTCTCTGCTAGTTGGCTGCTTGTTTAACTTCAATCCTTTAAGACCCCAGTTGCTGTATCTTTTGATAGCCAGGCACCCTTAGCTTTCTTCACCACATTTGCTTATGCACCCATTTTGTCATCAGCGATCCTAGTGGGAGGGTGAGCATCGCCACGTTGTTAGAACAAAGTGTTCTTGCGTTGAGGCAGAACTTGAGCAGAGGCCCAATGTCCGTCCACTACCTCAGTGTATTGCCACGTAAATATGTGTACATCTGCCCCTACCTCTATTTTTATGAATTAATGTATTTACATATGTACACACCTATCCATAGCTTTGCTTCCAAGAGCTTTCATCTGTTTCCTTTTACCTTCCTCCTGCCCCACCATCCCACTTGCCCTTCTTTTTCCTCTTAGTAATTCCTCTTAGCTAGATTACTGTTGCTCTAACACCCCCAGGATCTCTAAGTCCTCCTTGTTGTTGATTTTAATTCCTTAGTTTGTTCCCCTATGGTTGTTTGCTAAACGCTCCCTTACACTGCCTCCTCCTCCCCACAAGTCCCTCCAGAACCTTTCTCCTTGAGCTTGCATCCCATGTGCCTTAATTTTCTGGTCTAACAGCAGGAGCGCCAGGCAGATGATTCTACTTGGATAACATCTTGACTCCTAATTCTGAAGTTTTAAATTTATTTATATGTCATAATCGTAGACCTTGATCACCCATATTTGTTAGATAAGTGTTCTGATTAGGTAACTTGGTTGATAGAAGGACGTTGCAACAATCCTGGTTTTTAAGGGTTTTAGGGTAGGAAAACTGGTTCTTATTTTTTTCTACTCAAGGTGCAAGGTATAGGTATAGGTACTTTTCCTTTTTAAAAAAAGGTTACTAAAACTTTTCTTTCAAACCCCCCTCCCCCAAAAACTTTTCTTTCCTTTTTTTTTGGATTAAAGGGTATTACATGGCATATGTATTTTATTGAACTTTAAAAAGCTTGCTCTGGTTGCCATCTTGAAAGGTTAGCTGTGATCCTAAGAAGTAAACCCAGATAGTATTCTTGAATTTGATCTGAAGTAGATTTTTCAGACAAGGTTCATTGACTTTGCAGTTATTTGTAGGTGTGTAGCTTGCATGTATTGAGTGCCTGATAAGTACCAGATAGTTACTTACCTGGGCAGTTTACAGAGTTCCTCATGGGAACCTTAAAATAAAGGGTAGTGATACCCCAATTTTAAAAGGTAAGAATATTGACCTCTTAAGCAATCTAATTAGTCAACCTTCTCCATTCCCCCTGCAAAGCATACTGACTGATGCCCATGACATGTTGCTAACTTAGGTCTGATCAGTTGTGTTCTAGTACACTTGTATACTTCTGTTTTTACCAAGAGTCCATTATTTTTCCTTCCCCAAGCAATGAATAATTATTTAAAATGAAACTAATTCATGAAGTAGGTTGTTTCATGAAAATTCATTAGAATGTTTTGAAAGACTAAATAGCAAGAATCTAAAATGCTTGCTATTGACTTCATTACAGATGAGACAGCTTTAATAAACTGGAAGAAAAACACATGTCTGGGAGATTCTGATTTCATTTCTTTGGTATTGCATTTGGTTTTGCTGAACTCAGTTAAGAATGCATTAAGTGTGGAGCTTATGTTAGAAAGGCAATGTGGATCACTTATCAGAAGACCTATACTTAAAAAAAGGACTCTTGATTCTGCATTTGGAACCAAATAAGAAAAAAGACCCAAGAGACCCAAGAGAGTGACATATACAAAGTTTAAAATTTCAGTTTGATTAATGATACAATTATTAGAGTTCTTTACTGTAGAACTGCCTGCACATACTGCAGAGATACCTTTTAACACCTTTCAGTACAGAGAGGAAGAATGGTGCCAAATTTATTTGTTAGTTCCACATATTCAAGTAATGTCTCACTCATCAGGAAGCTAATGCTTCTTTAGTTAATGTGAGAAAGGGAGAGGGGAAAGGAGTTCCTTGAGGTTGAAGTTGGGGGATCATGAAAAGGAGCTTCCTCCTTATGCTTTATGTTTAAAGATACTTACGGAGATGTAGGCCTCATTTGTCACGACCTAGTCCTGCCTGATTCATAAGCCAGGCTCTTTTCAATAACTCACAGGTGTTGAGTTTCCTTTGGACACCTTACTGTTTCCTTTTCCAACTCTCTCTTGATCCATGGAGGCTTTTTTGTTTCAGTAAAGAAAATAACCTTCAAACTGGAAAACTTGTATCAAACAACATGATGGAATGGAATTGAAGCCTACAGTAAGTAAAGAAAGAGGGAGAAAAAGTATCACCTAAGAGAATTAAATACTTGAACTGCATCTGGTCACCAGTTTCACAGAAAATTTTTTGAAAGAATTTGTGTCTAATAATAACAGTGTTTTTATTGGGAAAAAAAAAACCCAGTATAGAGACACACTTTTAAAAGAAGTTCTTGCTGTAAAAATTATGTGGGTGAGCAATGTGATGGAGCATAGCAGTTAATGAGACTTTAAACTGCATCAGTAGAGTGGGGTATGGAAACACAATGGGAATAGGCACAGTGTACTGGCCATCGTGACTAAAGACAGATTTCTGTTCTGATGACTTCTGATGCAAGACAGTTCAGGCAAAAGTTGAGTGTTTATAATTTTTCATTATAAATTGTCTTATCACTACCTATAAATCATAATATTGAACATCTGAAAGTGGATATCTGAGAATGAGAAATTATGTAATACTAAAATACGATGTACCAAAAGAGGGCCACTCACCAGCTATAACATTTTAGTGGGGTATGTTTACAACTTGATCTTTAAAATAGCCCCATACAAGGTTTGGCTAAGAAACTGGAGTGGAAGGTCTGTGGGGAGAGTGAGAACAATGGTGTCCAAAATGTGATGACTGTCATGTAAAAGAGGGTATCCTCCTGACATAGAACTCCAAACGTACTGCCATCGGGTTAATGTGACTCTGTAGGACAAGGTAGAACTGTCCCTGTAAGTTTCTGAGACTGTAACTGGTTTTGGAAGTAGAAAGCTTCATCTTTCTCCTGTTCAGTATATCGTGCTTCTATAATAGAAATACCGTAAACAGATGGCTTTGATAAACAGAAATTTATTCTCAAAGTTCAGAAGGCCAGACATCTGAATTCAGTGCACCAGCTCTAAGACAGAGGCTTTCTCTCTCTGTCGGCTCTAGGGGTAGACCCTTGTCATCAATTTTTCATAACATCTAGGGGTTTCTCAGCAGAGGGACCCCTAGTCCAAAGGATGCATTACACTCCAGCTCCTTTTTCATGGTGGTACCAGGTCTTTCCTTCTTTGCTGGCTTCTTAGATACCTTGTTCAGAAGATGTGATGCAGGCCACACACGCCATGAAATCCCCTTACATGAGATCAGGGCTGTGATCTGAGTTAAAGATTATTGCATCCCACCCTAATCTCCTTATAACTGCCCAGTTACATCATTACATAATTGCCAAATTACCATGAACCGTGGCTTAGCCAAGTTGTATATTTGGGGAGGGGACACAATTTATTCTATGACAAATAAGTATAGGCTATACAAAAAAGCATAAATTTCTTTGGTGTTTCTTTTTCTTTTTGGTGTTTCTGTAGAAGTTGGCAAACTTTTTTGTAAAGGGGCAGATAATACATGGTGTCATGTCACAACGATTCAACTCTGACATTGTAGCTTGAAAGAAGCTATAGGCAAAAAAAAAAAAAGCTATAGGCTTTAGTTTGGCTATATTCAGTAACATTTTTTTTTTTAAGTAAAAACCGATGGACTTTGCCCATAGGCCATAAAGTGTTGATTGATTCCCCCACTCTAGTACAATACAATTTTCTTCTCCCTTTCAAGAGAGAATTTCCCATTAGTTTATGGGGCTCAGCAATGGAGACAACTTAGCTTGAAAGGTCCAGCCATCCCTTAACTGATTCTTCATAATCAGCAGCACTGTGAGGTTGCTGTAGCTCTTGCACTAATAAGGAGGGAAAGGAGGGCAGATAACTTTTAAAACTTCTGCTAGCCCTTTTCTACTAATTTGCCACTCTTTGATTGGTAAACATCCTCTGGTTTTGCCATCTGAGTAAACACAGCTTAGTGGGGAAAGATTAAACTTCCCAAATGAGTCTGCTTGAAAATTTGCTTGGTAAGAGTTCGATTTTCATTTTTATCAGCCTTATTGAAGTTTATGCAATAAAATACATTTGACGTATGTAATCCAATTAGTTTTGAGAAATGTAGGAGGGGGCTTCAGAAAAGGTCATGGAAAATGGAACTAAAGATAAAATCCACAAACTTTGAGGCTCCATGTACCAAAACCTAATTAAGACCTCCATCGCTATAAAATTTCCATACCTCTTTTCAGTTTTCCTCAACAACTGCCCCATGGTACCACCCATCTGATTTTTATCACTGTAGATTAGTTTTTAGCCTGTTTTAGTACTCCATAATAAATCATACCTTATCTGTCATCTTTGATTCAAAATTGCCTTTTGAGATTTGTCCATGTTAAATGTTTCAGAATTAGTTTTTTTTAAGGGTTGTATACTTTATTTTCCAAATATAAGTGTTTACTTATCCCTACACCTGTTGATGCCTATCTGAATTCACTTTTAGTTTTTGACTATGAGAATAAAGCAGCCATGAACATTCAATAATATTTAATTCTTAGATATTTACCTCTTTATGGATAATATTGTTAAAAATTCACTTAGAAATCCATCAAAATGTTTATTTATTTTTGTATCCAAATGGGTTTGTTGGATGACTTCCTACTCATCTTGATTTAGGGTCTTTTAGTGCTGCTTCTGTCTGAAGGAGTATCCTTCTGTTAGCCTTGCTTTTCCTCCTGTAGGCTGACAGAGGACAGTGGATCAGCCAGCACACAAAAACTACTGTTTGTGCATGACTGAAGACCATGGTGATTTTATAGCAGCCTGGGCATTTGACATTCATGAAGTAGGCACTTGGTGCTCTGCACCAAACACTTCTTGTTTCCTCTTCTCTTCAGGAGAGAGATGGAGAGATTCTTCATGGGAGGCATGATCGCAAGGGGAGGTCATCACTGCTGGAACCATCAAAATGTTTTAAATGTAACCAGTGTGGTCACTACAATATTCCCCAGTGTTTAAGACTAGAATTAAAGTCCTTTCTAAGCAGGAAATACTGAATTTCTGCCATATCTGATTAAAATACGTGTTTTTCTTTTTAAACCACATGGGTTACGATCTCTGGCAAGATTTTGAGTTTCATTCTGAAGATTATTTAATGTTTTTCTAGTCCTAGGCACTGTTAAGGATCCAGTGAAATAAAAATAACCATCAATTCACTTTTTCTATTCCTAGTAACAGCATTCTTTCCATATCTAATGTGTTCTTTGGTTCCAAATTTGGAAGGAACACTATTTCTTTTGTTTCTGGGACAATGGCACTATATTGGACAGAAATAGAAAGGTAGGAAAGACTTGATGACTCAGAAACTTGTATGGACAAATGAGTGGTTAATGAAACTTGGCATAGTGGTTGGAACAAATTGGAGGATCGTGAACAAATGGAAGTGATGCTGTGGACAAATTGTTTAAAAACTTGTTCATGAGTAGAGCGGTAGGACTAATCCTGGATTAGGGTGGGTGAAGGGGGAGCCATGAATAAAATCACTGTTTCAAGAGTAACGAGTTATTTATGTGGCTCTTCTAGCCGAAGTCTCAACAAGAAAACCTTTCCATGTGAGGGTCTGGTAGGAAGGTGGAGGAAGATCCGGATAGGATTCACCTGTGAGTAATTGCAGACATGGCACCCTGCTGTGTATAAAATGAACCCTCTGAGAAGCAGGAGGGAGGGATCTCCACCAGCAAGAGCTAGGAGTGGAGTACATAATTATGGGTCTTTAAGACTAAATCTAAATCTTGAACTTCTTTACTGTTTTAATTGATGTATTTAAAGGTGTGTTGACTGCTGTCTTCTGCTCCTAGTATCTCAGAGATGATCATGTCAATGGCTCCGAGTAATTAAGGATGTAATCAGTAGTTTGATGCCTCTTAGGTCTCACAGCACTTGGAGTGTTTTCTTCCCTTACACTATCACATATTTGCATCAGAATTGAAAATTTTGAATAGTTGGAACATCTGCTACTTCCATCCTACCTTGGAGGACCTGTGAAATTCTACAGTAGCAGTCTTTGTATTTTGTTAGGCAAAGTTGCTCTGCTGTCATTTTTATACCCCACTATTTAACTCGATTTCCTTACTCCAGGTCATTTATCTTCTGATCACTTGTGCTTTCCATCATACAGCCCATTTTTATTGTAACAAATTACCAAAGTATTCTGACCACTTAATTTCCTGTTCAGTTTAGATGCCTAATTTTGTTTATAACCATGGGCTATGTGTTTGATTATAGAGCCACTTTGATATAAAATGCATACTGATTTTAAAAATATTTTTTGTATAAAAGAAAATATCATTAATTGTATCCATTTATTTTCACCAATAGATTCAGTATCCAAAGAAAGCTCTTTTGGCAAGTGCATAACCTGATTGAAATGTCAGGGAACAGATGGGAAAGGAGTTCCATAAGAATTGGCTGAATCGGAGGAGTCTGACTTTCCGAAAAATAGCTTTACTGACTTTCTTCTCTCCTAGCAGTAATGAGAGGAAGAGTTCAACCTTCAAATGAAGGAGCAGCTGTTTTCAGGCTAGTATTCATAAGAGGAGATAAAATCTCTTTTCAAATAAGGTCTTAACCCTATGGTTTATTGCGAATATCTCAGGATCAAATGTAAATACAAAAATACAGTTCAAAGGCAGTATAAATAGTTTGGGCTTTAAAATTTTTTTAAATGGTACTGCTTCCTTTATTAGGGAAAGAAACCGCATTTCGAGGAATAACTTAAAATATGAGTATGAAGACTAAGATTTTTCCTATAGTTGAAGGTGATGGAAGTTATTGCAGTTCATTGCTCTGCTTCTGTGCTTGTTGGGTAATCAAGCAAATTTAAAATGTTCACCATAGGATGCTGAGGACCAGACTCATTATTTGGATATCTTTAATAATAAATGCTTGTGTGAATCTATAATGAGGCTCACAATTATTGATTTTTAAAAGTTATGCTATCAGCTACTAGAATCAGCTCCAGAGGCAGGAGAAATCCTACTCGACATGAGCATTTCTGTATTAGGAACAACTAAAAATGTATGGGGTAAAAAAACCCCCACCAGATTCAGAGAAAGATGGGCAATTTGACGGCCAAACAAATTTAGTTTAGACTTCTACTCAGCTTTTAGCACATTAAAATTTAATGTGATCTTCACGATGAATCTTTTGTGTATGCTATATTAAACTAGTTCTCTTTCTCTCCTTTTAATAGTTCTCTTTATTTGCTTTTTTTATATCTCCAGGTGGAGAAATTAGGTGCTGTATCTCTGTACCTATTCTTTTTTGGGTTCATACATAGAAAGCATCATTTGTAAGCCTTTGCCATGGTGGGAATTAATTACAGATGGAGGTTAAAGTGTTGTTTCATGCTGATTTTATAATGTGTATATACTGCAGAAGTTAGACAAAAGAACCAAGTTAAACAAAGATCTAGAGCTACTGCCAATCCTAAAAACAACAGTGGCACAAAGAACAGAACACAGGGTCCAAAGCCAACAAAATCCAAATGTAAATTTGCTAGTTGACAGACTTCACATGTAAACAGGCTTATTTTGGCAACTGTTAGAGTTAAAAATACAAAAGACATCACTTAATACAAAGACAAAAGTAATTGAGGTTTTTGTTTTAAAAGAAAATGATTTTGAAGTTTATAGTAGCCATTTAGTTTGTATAAAGAATGCTGCCTTTCACTTTTGTTAAAATCCATTTGTTGTTTACTTAATCCCATTACTAGTATACTGTTTTTCTTCATATTCATGGAATTATTTTGGGTGACATAAGAAGACATGACCATTACATTGAAAGTTTACCAAATGCACCCCCTCTTCAAGTCTTGGATTGGAGCCCAGATTTAGATTCCTTTTGTGGCATATCTGCAGCTTATTTTTTATTGTGAATTTGTCACCTCACTAATCTTTGCCTATGTGGCATTTACTTCATCAAGTCCATTGCTGTCCAGTTAATTGCGACTCGTAGCAACCCTATAGGACAGAGAATAATTCCCCCGTAAAGTTTTCAAGTTTTCTTTATGGCTGCCACATCCATCTCCCAGTGTGAGTTCAGATGGAGCTTTTGCTTAGCAGCACCATGCTTTAACCAGCACCACCAGGCTTGCCATTTACTTGGTAGCATTACAAGAATATCTTTCTTCTGATTTTATGTCAGAATGAAATAAGTCCCAAACTACTTCTAGGTTTAGCTGATGGCAGCCATTGAAGGGAAATAAAAGTGAGTAAGTTTCTTTGAAGAAATAAAATAGGAATATTCCCATAGAAATAAAAAGACACGAATAAAAGAAATAAGTTTCACTTTTCACTGTGGCAAAAAAACACACAAAACTTGTGATCCCCCTACTGGTTATTATTTACAAATTATGTACATGTTCTTAATTTCTTTACAGCAATATTATCAGTGAAATAAAGTTATTGAGGTGTTTGTGATGACACTTTGTATTTGAGAATAAATATTTAAATGAGATAGTTGATCTTAGACAGAAAGTAGTTTTGTATTTGTCCAGTCATTGTTTTTAGTTTAACTCACAATTTAAAAACAAAACTTATTTTTGAAATGTTTCAAGTAACAAACTCATTTCAGAAAATATGAAAAACAAAAGCATAAAAATATTCATCGTAACTATTTTCAAACAAAAACTCTTAATCATTTTTAAATTTCTCTTCAATTTTCCTTCATTAATTTTAAGTAGCTATCATAGCAATTACACATTTTGTGTCTTTTTTTATCTAAAACTGTAATGGAAAGTTTTCTTTATTAAAAGATACTTAAAAAAAAATAGGAAAAGTTAAAATTGTTGTATACATTCAGATTGAACACATTTCAGTTGGGAAAAAAACTGAAGAAAACTTCTGAGTTAAGAAACTATAAAAAAATAAACAGTCTGATAGATGCTACTTAAAATCCTTAAGGAATGAGAGTGATAAACAATATTTCCATGATTATATTTATATAGTCTAAGAAACATGTCAGAATACATTGTAAATATTGACATCTATACAATAATGAGCTACAGTTAATGTAACTAAAACAATTAGTGTTTGTGTTACATTTTAAAAATTTACAGAATTTAAAAAATAAGTATACTGTTTATTATAGTATCATTTATTCATTAAAAAATTTTAAAGACACAAACAACCAAAATTAGAGAAACTCCTCTAGGACAAGGTTTGTAATTTTCTTCTTTAAATGCTTGAGGTTTACATTCTACTTGATCTGAGAGCGATCATGTTTAGTTACTGAAAGAGTTCCATATTTGTAACTGATTTATCCTTGTCCATCAGCTGTTTTCTTTCTTCACAATTTGATCTACTTATAACCCCTCCCTGGGGGACAGACAATAGAAAAGTGTGTGAAGGAAGACATCAGACAGTATAAGACATGAAAAAATAATAATTTATAATCAAGGGTTCGTTCTTTCATGGGGGCGCGGGGGGGTGGGGGGGTGGGGGGGGATGAGCTGATAACCAGGGGCTCAAGTAGAAAGAAAATGTTTTGAGAATGATGGTGGCAACAAATGTATAAATGTGCTTGACATAATGGATGTATGTATAGATTGTGATAAGAGTTGTACGAGTCCCCAATAAAATGTTAAAAAACAATTTTTTTTTTTAACTATACATTCCGACTTTTGGTTGTGTGTGAGTTTTCAGATTCGTTTCTATGGGAATGTTTAAGGGTGACATCAGTTTGAAAAGGATTTAGTATTTTCAAAGGTTTATAATTATTGGGCTTATTACGGAAGAAGTACCAGGCTACAATTCAGGATCAGGGACTTAATATACAGTTTTTCAGGCAAGACAGCATCTCTTCTGGGTTCACCGACTGGCCTTCATCCGAAGAGGCGGATAGGGCTCTGCTCTATTCAGACAAGTGTCTAAAGCTCTTTCTCTCTGCTGATCCGTGCTCAGCTGGCAAGCTTCCAGCTTGGTTTTCTTGCTAGGTGGCCCTACAAGCCCAGCCCACCATGCTGTCTACTGCTTGTTTCCCAGTTCTCCTACTGGTTCTGTCACAGTTTTGCTGTTGCTACTGCTTGCTGTCTCAGTGTAGCTTTCTGTCTCTAGTGCAGCAGTTTGTAATACTGTCAATATTCTTAGCCAACACCATTTTAAACACACACACACACACACACACACATATAAATTCCTCTTATTCATTATGCATTTTTAACATGCATATGAGGAGGTTCTCAGCACAGGGGCCCTATGCTCAAAGGATGTATGTACTCTGCTCCTGTTACTTCTTGCTTCGTGGTAGGCATATCCCATCTTTCCACCTTTGGGAGGCTCATTTTAAGCCTAATGGGAAGGAAACACTGACTATAAATTCCTTTGTCAAGGTTCCATACACCTTATTTGCATGATCCCACTAAAAGAGCAGTCCTAAGTCATTTACCACCCCCAGGAGTACAAATAGTCCATCTTCTGTATGTTTATAGAATGAAATTGTGAGAGTCTAGCCTTTCCCCTTCTATATTAAAGGTAGCCAAGAAGTGGGTCCATTAACAGCTGTATTGCATTAGCTTCTCTTCTGTTAGTCATCTTGGTGGTGGTGATGTGTGGTAGAGTCAGCTACAACTCAGCAACTCTGTGCACCAAGTCTCAAATACTGCCCGAACTTGTGTCTTCCCAATTGTTATATTTAGCACTACTGTTGCAGCCATTGTGTCAACCCATCCCTCGGGGGTCTCCCTCGTTCACATTGATTGACCTGCTACCAAGTATTACACCCTTTTCAGGGATTGGTCTCCTGATATCTTGCCATCCTTGATTCCAGAGAGCTGTACTTCTTCCAAGATAGATTTGTTTGTTCTTCTCACACCCCACAGGATTTTCAATATTCTTGGCCAATACCATAATTCAAATGCATCAAGTCTCTGGTCTTTTTATTCATCGTCCAGCTTTAATATACACAGGAAGCAATTGAAAGTACCATGGCTTGAGTTGTGCATACTTCGGTTCTCACCTTAGTACTGTTTACTGTCATTTTTGTAAAGTCTGAACAAGAAAGTGTTTTCATGTACTTAAAACTATTGAAGAAATAACAATTTGAGTAGATAAAAATTCTTACTATAGGGAATAGTAATTGAAGTAAATGACTAAAAGATTATTTGGCTTATGATGATCTCCGACATGAACCCAAATCAAACACAAAGTTTTAGGTATTCAACAACATTTACTGTATCACAAACAAATTCTTTACGCTTTTTCTCTATTTGGATTGTAAGGGGGAAAAAGTATTTCTGAAATGTTATTAAACAGCAACAAAAAATCAACCTCAGCTGAAAAAGATGTTATCTCCAAATAGAATAAATCACACATTTCTTTTAAAAAAGTCATTTTATTCGGGACTCGTACAATATATTTCTAATAGTATTTTTCTACCTCCAACTTGCATTAAAGTTTAAAAGTAACATTGCATTTGCCTCCTCACCCTTTAAATGTATCTTCTCCTGTATATATTCCTCACTTAATTTGTAACCTTGAAGGACTAAGTCCTCTTGCTCTTCCTTTCATACCCACTCTATAATTTACATATTTTAGAATTTCATTTTGCTTCAATTTAACATGGTTAATGTATGTAATTCACTGCTAATTGGCTTATGTAGCCCCTTTTTTCTCAATAAACCTCTAAATTTATAGTCATAGGCAAGAAGGTTGTGGTGAAGATATCTGACCACCTGTAGCTTCTCAAGGGAGAAGGAAAAGAATCACTAGCATAAGCATCAGCTGCCCAAGGCCAATTGCTTTGTTAAGTGTCAGATGTGCCCCACCCTTCAACCTTCCTAAGACTCTGACACTAACAAACTTCTCCCCCAACACTCTACTTTTCACTTGGGTTTAATAATTCATTGTATTGCACACACAGAACTCACAGAGAGAACTCCCCATTAAGGGGTTGATTAAGGAAATTAACAGGTTACAGTTATTAGCACTGGATAGGCATACCTTCAGGCAGGCCTCTTTCTGGTCTT
Source organism: Echinops telfairi (assembly GCF_000313985.2). NCBI lineage: Eukaryota > Metazoa > Chordata > Mammalia > Afrosoricida > Tenrecidae > Echinops > Echinops telfairi. The sequence continues at coordinate 15,078,386 of NW_022103905.1, forward strand.
TAGCCTCTTAGCCACTGTCCCCTACAGTTACCAAGCTCTTTGAGGGCTGCCAATAAATACTCACAGGGCACACCACTCCTTAAGCCTCAGCCTGAAAGTGCTTCCTGGGTCAAACCTAGCATACCTAACTCCTTTAATTAGGTGCCTGGAGGCATCCCATTCCACAAGTTAGCATCCTTTCCAAAGGCATTCAGCTTTAACTTGCCCTGTAGTCTGGGAAATTCTCTGCTGTAACGTAACACTTTGCCTCTTGATTCTGCTCTGTTGCTCTGCTGGTGTCACCGCGGTTCAGTGTGCAGGGATCTCAAGGTCTGAAGGATGCTCTTAATCATTCTGGCTCTTCTCTCTCTCCCAGTTGTAGGATTCCTCACTTCCTACTTCTGAGGTGGCAGTCATAATGCTGTAACAGTCACTTAACAAGTGAATTTTATCATTTCTTCCTCTGCCTTCTCTTATCCAGATGCTCAAGGAAAAAGTTATTTGGTGGTAGTTAAAAAGACTGTGGCAAGATGAGCCATAGCAAGTAATTCATTGAACTGCAAGGTACAGAAAACCATTTATGTTCATAACATAATGAAATCCACTTTGTTTCATATTAATTTAAAATATAATTTTTGTTTTAATGTAAGCCCTGTGAATTACTTCTTGCCTCTGTGTTTGTCACCTAAAAAAATTATTCTTGAATTCTTTGATTAGTTTTTCACAGCATAGTTATATTAAATATGTGATGGCATTGTCATTGTTAGTGTCAGCAATGACTCATTTTATTTAGTACCGTATATACTCGTGTATAAGGCAAATTCTTCTGCACTTAAAGAAAATCATTTTATTAGGGGCTCGTACAACTCATCACAATTCATCCATCCATCCATTGTGTCAAGCACTTCTGTACATTTGTTTCCCTCATCATTCTCAAAACATTTGCTTTCTCTTGAGCCCTTCATATCAGCTCCTTATTTTTTCCCCTCCCTCCCTGCTTTCTCCTCCCCCCTCCCCCATGAACCCTTGATAATTTTAAATTATTATTTTTTCATATCTTACACCATCCGACATCTCCTTTCACCCACATCTCTACTGTCCATCCCCCAGGGAGGAGGTTATATGTAGATCCTTGTAATCTGTTCCCCCTTCCTCACTCACCTTCCCTCCACCCTCCTGGTATCACCACTCTTACCACTGGTCCTGAGGGGCTTATCTTGTCCCAACACGATCGCTGAAGACAAAGCAGGTGCATAAGCAAATGTGGTGAAGAAAGCTGATGGTGTCCGGCTATCAAAAGATATACCATCTTGGGGTCTTAAAGACTTGAAGATAAACAGGCAGCCATCTATCTGAGAAACAACAAAGCCCACATGGAAGAAGCATACCAGCTTGTGAGATCTTGAGGCGTTGAAGGGATCGGTATCAGGCATCAAAGACCAAAAATATCATGGCATTGTGAATGAGGAGGAGTGGGGACCCGGGGCTCATCTGTGAGCAATTGGACATCCCCTTGCAGAAAGGCCGCCGGGAAGAAACAAGCCAGTGAGGGTGCAGTGTAGCAATGATGAAATATACAATTTCCCTCTAGTTCTTGAATGCTTGCTCTCCCCCCTACTATCATGATCCCAATTCTACCTTACGAATCCAGCTAGACCAGAGGATGTACACTGGTACAGATAGGAACTGAAAACACAGAGAATCCAGGACAGATGAACCCCTCAGCACATTTTAAATGCAATTTTTGTGGTAAAATCAGGTGTCTTGGCTGATAGTAGAATCGGCTTATACTCGAGTATATATGGTAATCTTAATCACCAAATTGGAGTGGAGGTATATTTTTTGTAAGAATAGATAATATTTGAATGGTGAGGAAAAGGCAAGACTTGGATGTTGTACTCTTAAAATATTTTGTCTTAGTATATATAAATGAATATAGATACTTTTAGATGCTTGCTTTTTATTGTTTCCTCGAAGAACAGCTCCAGCGTTTTAGCAAAACCTTGCCAGGTGGACATGGACTTCCAGTTGAACCTCAAATGGTATACCTCTAACATTTACTGACTCTTTTTTTTTGGAGTTTCTATTAATTAGTAAGTGCTGATTGCTCTAGGTACTCACTAGTATTCCCAAAGCTCTTAACTCAGCCATGTGACTGTTATTTGTTTTTAAGATTCTGTTTGAGGGGATGAAAATTAACGCATGGTAAAATAAATAACAATTCACTAAGTTTGATAGATGCATAAACTATGTAATCAGCACCTGTTCAAGATAGAAAATATTTCCCTCATGTGATGTGGTGGATATAACCGAGTATTTCCAGGAATGTGGGGAATCTTACATTTAGTCCAACAGCTGCTGGGTGTGTTGTGGACAACTCTTGAGTCCCTCTTGAAGAGTTGCCTCTCAGGAGAGTTATTTTCTGGGTCTTTGTCGCAGGGAATTTCGAGGACAGGCATCAAGGTCTTGCTTCACTTACTGTAATTCAGAAGTTCCCAAGAGCGACTCCAGTTCTGGAACTCCCTCTATGATGAATTGAGTCATTTGTTGCTACTGAGTTGCAAGTCAACAAACCCCTTTGCAATCCTGCATCCTTTATGCCAGGCGTGGGGAACACCTGGCCCATGGGTAAAATAGGGCCTTCCTTGAAATCATCAATACTAGCCAACATCACACGTCTCACTGAAGAGAAGCAATTCCCACCAGCACGTTAGGTTGAGTTGGTTAAATGTTTGACGAAATATGGCAGACCAGTTTTCAAGTTGATAATTTTGTGTGACCTGCAATTGATGTTACATGTATCCAAATATCCCTTGCCAGAAAAAGGGTTCCCCACCCGTCCTTTATACCCTTCACAGGTGTTGATTGTTAAAGCACTTCCCAGTAGACCTCTAACACACAAATTTCTGAGTCTGCTTCCCAGCAAAGCCACCCTATTAAATTCCAGGAAGCTTTGGGCCCCCTTCCACTCAAGTTCTACCTACCTCAGAGAACCTTTGTTCTCATTTCTGTCACCATAGATAAGTTTCTCTAGTCCTAGAACATCTTATAGAAATGGAGGCATATATTATGTACTCTTTAGTATCATCTTTTTTTTTTTTTACTCAAAAGATTGAGTCAAGTTGTTAGATGTTTAAGTAACTTGTTCTTTTTATTTCTATGTGGTAATTTTCTGGTGTATGAATGAGCCATCTTATATTTACCTGTTTAGATATCTATAGGTATTAGGGTATTGTGAATAAAGCGAAAAAGTTGAGCCAATGAGTCTATGCAGGATACCGTAGAAGCTCAGATTAAAAAGGGGGTAGTGGAGGTGGAAGTACTCTAGAAATAGTCATAAGGAAAACAGTGCTGGGAGTAGTGGAGGGAGAACGGAAAAGATAATCAAAGACCACCCTGATTTACAATTCTAGGTGACCTGAAAAAGTACTATCCATAATGCTAGTAGCTCGTGGTACAGTGGTTAAGCATTTGACCGTTAACTAAAATTTTTGTTGTTTGAGGAAATGTAACTGTCTCTTTCCAATAAATAATGTGGCTCTGACATGGACTTGGGCCTCTACTTTAATCTTAGCCCAGTACAAAATTGGTTTGTTCTAATAATGTGGCAATGTATGATACCTTCCCGAAACGATCACTGAAGAACAAAAGCGGCAAATAAACAAATATGGTGAAGTAAGTTGATGGTGCCCAGCTATTAAAAGATACAGCATCTAGGGTCCTAAAGCCTTGAATTAAACAAGTGGCCATCTAGCAGGGAAGCAACAAAGTCCACACGAGAATGTGATCATGAGGTATTGATGGAAATAGGTATCAGAAGTTCAAAGACAAGCAACCAAATTGACGTGAAAGAGCATAGATAAAGTGGAGACCCAAAGACCACCTGTAAGATAATTGGACAGTCCCTCACAGAAGGGATGATATATCCAGGGTACAGTATAGCACTGTTGAAACACATAACTATTCTCTAGTTCTTTAATATTTCCTCCCCCTACTATTATGGTCTTTGTTTTACTTCATTAATCCCGTTAGTCTTGTGTATGTTCTGTTGTATAATTAAGATCGTTTGATGCATGAAATCCAAAATCAATAAACCCTCCAAAAATAGTAATGGGAGTAATGATTTAATGAGGGTACAGAAAGAGGGGTGTGGGAGGGGGAATTCATAGCAACACTGACTAACCTCATTTGAGGAGAACATAGGTGAACGGATACATTGGATGGTTGGTGTAAGATAAGGCAAAAAGGAGAGAGAGAATGTGTATGGAAACCTAATAGAACAGTTTTACTCTGGCTTTTAGTCACTATGAGTTGGAAACGACAGCAGCAGCATTTGGTTACCCATAGTATTAGAAATCTAAATAGTTAAAGTGATGTCTGGTCCAAAGGAGTATGAAGAAGACATTAAGGGCCTATGTGGAATTTGGTTTAGATTTCATGTGTTTTAGGTGATGCCAAGAGAACCAGATGAATTCTGGCAGGCACTTGAGATTTGGGACCCAAAGTACAGATCTGAGTTTAGAGCTTGGGAATGTGCATTTGGAAATCAAAATATCCAATATTTGGATAGTCAAAATCATAAAACTAAATGAACACTCCAAGAGGTATACAATATAATGAAAAGAATATGAGGTAAAATTTTGCTTTTGTTTTTCAGTCAAAAGTGGAAGAAGATCAAGAATACAATAATACAGGCGTATGACCTCTAAAATCCCAAAGAGGTGAGGTGTGGCTATCCAGATCAGATGCTATATGAGGTTGCTCCAAAAAGTTCAGGGAAAATTGGCTTTCGAGATCGTGGACTTGCTTCTGTGAATGTTTGAAGCCCCCTTGTACAGATCAGGACTTAGCAAAAATATAGCCTGTAGTTGGTCTTATCTGATCCATGGTCTGTTTTTGTAAATAAAATGTTAGTGGAACACAGCCAGTACCATTTGTTCACATATTGCTGTGACTTACATTACCATTGCAGAGTTGAGTACTTGCTCCAGAGACTGTATGGTCCACAAAACCTAAGGCCTTTATTGTCTGCCTTGTTGGCAGAAAGTTTGCTGATCTCTCTTACAGAGAACTAACAAATGAAGACCAAGAGGGGTGCCGTTATATTTTATGATAAGGATGCCTTTGATGACCTGAAAGCATTCAGTTGTGTTCTGTAAACAAACGTTTCCCGATAGCCTGTCTGGTGCCTGGCATTTGCTTTTCTTAGTTAGTCTAGGAAGAGACAAGATTCATGAATGAATGAGTAAATGGAAAGGAATGATAGTAGTAAATATTCATTTTTGTCTTGTGAAGTCTATAAAGAAATGAGTGTTAGTTTGAAAGTTATTTGAGGAAGACTTGTTCCAATGCAGGGAAAATATGAAAGAAATGAAAATATGTGTCGCGTCCCTGGGAGGCAGGCAGTGTGTGCTGCCATTACAGGAATTAATGGTCTAAGACTTGAACGCAGGGAGTACATGGGCCTCATTACAGGAAATGAATAGAATTGTTTGTGGAATTAAGTTAAGAATAGTAATTGCTCACACAGCTGTTTTAAATAGCAAATTGTGTTAGGTAATCAGCAAAAATCTACTAAAATGTACTTGATAGTTATGCAGAAAGGGCTTTATTGGTACTGACTTATGATCCTAATGGGTACTATAAACACAAACAAACAAACTAAAAACCTTTGTATGCAGTTTTTCACATTTGTATGGTGTACTGTGTGTTTTTACTTTAATCTGTAAGTTCAGCTATAATGTTTTTTTCTTCGTTCTCTACCCACCAAGCCTAAATATAATTGTCTTGTTGAAAAACAACACCAACGTGAACTTTATGAGCTCACCAAGCAATGAGGTGTGCTGTCATTGAAGGAAGGAGTGTGTACTTGATTGCTTCTCTGTTTGTCTGCCTAGATAAAAACAAAACGTTTCATATACGGTTGGATTTGGGTCTATTAATTGATTTGTTTTCTATTTTTCACCTTAAAGAATTTTTAATGTGTGTTATCTCCTGTGTTCATTTTTGGGCGAGCATTCCATAGGATTTTATTTTAATCTGTCAGTTGGCTTAGCTATGCCTCCACTTTTGGGGGGTGGGGTGGGTGGGAGAGGGCTAGCTTCTGTTGGGATGACACTGTACTGTATATACATCATTAACTTCTCACAGTCTATTTATAATTAATATTGTACTGTTTTACATTAAATTCAGTAGACTTTCGACCTTACAGGTCTATTTATGCCCACCCATGCCTGCCTTGATGCTTTAGTATCCAGGCTTTATACTACTGTGTGCTACATCTGTATACCTTAACGTCCCTAGGAGAGAAGGCTCTAGTTATTGCTTTAAAGAAGCTAAAGGAACAGAGTGCCTTGCATATTTACTGTTGTTTTGGTGGTGGTGGGGTTCTGGTTTTTTTTTTTTAGGTTGGAATTCAATACATATATTCAATACGTATATCACATATTTACGGTTTCTGATGTTCTTCTTTTCTCCTTAAGACCCAGATTTCCTCTGAAAACAGTTTCCTTCAGCTTGAATAACTTCTTGTACCCTTTCTTGTACTGCATGCAATCCTACTGGCAAGGGATTCTTTTCTTTCAATCTGAAAATGTGATAGAAGGCTATTTTTTACCAGATAGAGTTCTGGGTAGATTGTTACTAGTTTTATCCTCCTGGCACATTAAAGATATTTCCCTACATCTGTTGGCATTCATAATTTCTGATGGCAAGTCTGAAGTAATTTGAACCGAAATGTGTTTCTTTTTCTGGACAATGTCACAAACTGGTTACCCGCAGTTTGCCTGTGATGTGACTTGGTATGTTTTTGTTTTTTTCTTCTTTTCATATTTACCCTGTGTAATTTTCAGTGAGCATCTTTAATTGATTAAATGAATCACTAGATTTGCAAGTATTTTTGGCCTTTTTTCCCTTCGGATTTCTTTTTTCAAACTTGTTCTCTATGTTCTTTCATTAGTGCTATGTTTGAGTTATAAGTATTTTCTTTCAGATCTCTTTTGGTCTTTCTTTAGACTCATGTAACCACATGCAATGATGCAGAATGCAGGAATATCACAGGCCAGTGGGTGCAAAGTCTTGTGTATCCAATGGTTCTGGATCCATCTCCAGGGCTCTGGCAGCAACCAGGGTCAGTCAGCAGGAAGGTGAAGGCAGAGAGAAGGGGAGGTTCCCAGGGCCCTCCTTATGACAAGGCCACACCCACAACAAAGCACCATCAGACTGACTTGATTGACAGCTTGAATACCATCCCTACATTTAGTATATCTTCAAGTTGAAATTATGTAACTACCACAATCACCTTTAAATAAAAAAAAGGTTTCCATAATTTCCTAGTGATTAAGCACCTAGAGAAGTGTGCGGGACCGTGTTCTCATAATGATGGGTGGAAAGGGTAGGATAGAAGCTGTGAGATCGTTTTATGACTAACTTAATTGAAGGAGTATCCATATTCACAATAAATGGGGATGGGAGTGGAGGTCAACCTTAGCCTATATCATGATGTCTTCATAAGAAAGGAAGCAATGCTAGATGATGGACTGAGTCATTAAGTTTACTCAAGTCTCTAAGACTTATTCTTTAATACCTTGAAAGCTTGATTTCCACCTTTTGTTATTTCCACCTTCTTAGTAAACTGTCTATACCATAAACAAACTCACTGCCATCGAGTCAATATCAACTCCTATTAGAACTGCCTCCTTGAGTTTACGAGACTGTAACTGTGTATGAGAGTGGAAAGCCCCATCTTTCTCCTGAGGGGTGGCTGGTGGTTTCAAACTCCGGACCTTGCAAATCGTAGCCTAACACCTAACTAGTATGCCATCAGGGCTCCTGGAACTGTCTATAGATGTACTGAATTTTTATTTTTCAGAAAGAGACATTGTTAAATTTACAAGTAATTGTTTTTAATACAAGGTGCAAAATTTAAATTTTTTTAAAGTAGTAAAAATGTGCCTTTTAAAAATTGTAATGGATGGAATAAAGCTATTATTGGATGTCATTTAAGGGATTCCATTCAGAAAACAATTATTTAAAAGATCTTGTATGTTAAAAAAAATAAGTAAAAGATTATGTAAACCTTAAAATTAGCTAAATTATTAATTATATCTTTTCATTCTACTAATCTTCCTAGAATAGATTAGTTTGTCAGAAAGCCAAGCAAGACTCAAAAATGTTCTACTGTTGACATTATTTTTAAAGGTTCTCTTACCTATACTGTTTTTATGTCAATTGAGGAATCACTGAATTGGCGTGCTTATACTGTAAATGGGAAGGAAAGAATATATGAGGATAACAGTGAAGACAACCTCAAACCATCGCCTATTACTGCATTACAACTCTGATGACTATCTTTTAATGAAGTGGGTTTCAGATTTAACTAATTTTTATAATTTCTGTATTAAGTGTGTCTTATTTGTAGAATCTCTTTTCTTGCACCTACCTTGGTCTTGTTGACGAAGCTGTAGAAAGTTTATTATCCCTGTCATAGTTCTTTGCTGTACAGCCTTTGTTTTCAGCAGAAAGAGTCATTTATGTTCAACGATGACGCTTGGCCTTTGTCAGTGCCAGCCACGACTTTTTACTCAGAGTCTGGGTGTGTTAACAATCAAACCACAGAGCTCCGAACTGCAAACCTGCCCAGACTATGGTACTGAACCGCCTCCTTGAGACCATTCCTGTGCCCACTAACAGTGCTGTCTTGTACACCCGGAGTGCTCTGTTACCTATAGACTATCTTAATTTTATTTATCTCTTTTCACTTTATGCTATTGAAGCTATTAAGGTCACTTGATAAAAATGGGATACGTGGTTTGACAGAAATTTATGTATCTCTTGAATTTTGTCTTGTCATAATTGCTTAGCACATATTCATATTTTCTACATTGTCTCTTATAGATGTATTTAAAATAGGACATAGGCTGCATACTTAATCTTTTGAGATACAGAAGTTTCAGATTCATAAAAATAATGAACTTTAATGACTTATTAAGGAACCATCAAAATAAGTTTCCATTTGTTCCTAATGTTAATGAAAGCATGATTTTTTTTGCATGTAAGTTTTCATAAAATGGCTTGCGGCTTTTTATGTAGTAAGTGTTGATTGGCTCTTTGGTTCTGAAACTCTAGATTGTATGTAGGGTACCATATGGGAATTCATGGGCAGTGATGAAGATTCTCTGAATAATTTGTTTTCTAAGTAAAGGATTGGTATACAGCCAGTTTCATCAAAATACAAATATAACTTACTGAACTGTAGTACCCTCTGCTTCTGTGGTACTACCTCCCATCTACCCCACTCTGACCCCCTTCTTCCTTTTCTCCTCAGGTATGGATGAACGAGGAGGTGCGACATCTTGGGGAACAAGTGGCCAACCAAGCCCCTCTTATGACTCATCTAGAGTAAGTTTGCTTAGCAACCCTTGATTAGAACATTAAACAGAAACGTGCAGTATAAGTAATTTCTTTCATATATGGTGGCTTGATTTCCTGAGAAATCAATCCTATACTTCTGTGGTCATTTACAGTTTCTGTGTGGTTTAGTTGCTTGGGAGAAAGAGCGGTGGCTTCCAAAGCCCAGCTTCTCAGCCTGTCTTGCTCCCATGTTCCTACTTCAGAGTGATCAGGGACCCTGTGTCCCTGTCTCTGGGAAGCATGTCAGAACAGACACAGCAAGTTACAGTTTCAGTCGGCACTTGAAACAGGTACAAGCTAACTTTCTACACATGGGAAAATTTTAAAAAGAGAATATCAGGGGAAAAAACCATACTTTTTAGATTGGGAGGGGATGGAAAAATTAGAAAGAGTTGGAATATAATTAAACACTCTACTTCTAGACTGCCTCCCTCCCACCAGTAAACTGGTGAAGCTAAGAAACATCTTTTCAAGTGTGTCAAACTTTTATTTTTTCAAAATTAACCCGGAGAAGATTCCCCCAAACAAAAGCAAACTCACAGCTATCGATTCGATTCTGACTCATAGCCGTCCGAGGCTGTAGGTCTTTATGTGAGAAAGACGGCCTTATCTTTCTCCTGAGGGCTGGCTTGTGGGTTTAAACTGCCAGCTTTACAGCAGCCTCCTTTGCTAACCTGAGAGTGTTACTGATCACCACCAAATCCTCGGAGCATATTGGTTCATGAAGGAGGAGGAAAACAAGTATGTGATTGGAATTTATAGTCTCAATATTGGTTGTACTGTTTTGTATTGAGAAATACTGAGTTAAAGTAACTTCTTTGTGTCCCTTTTGTTTTAAATACTTTGGGAAGAATTGAAATAGTCGTGTAGGCTCCAGAAAGCTAGAAGGGAAGACATGGGTTTCTGTGTTCCCTCTTATGGAATCAGTGCCTGGAATGCTGAGTTGTAGAGTCAAGGGCACTGCCCTGGGCCTCACGGGACTTGAGGCTGCTGTGGACTGTACCACTAACTAGCCTTTTGCTCTTGAGCATGTTGCTTTGTCTTGGGAATAGCTAAACCGGTTGTCCAAATTTCGTTCCAGCTTTATTGTAAATAGGAAAGGTATGTTTTCTGATTCCATTTTAGGAGTAGGAACTTTACATAGTGTGGAAACTGTAATATTGAATTGTTTTCTTTCAGAGACTTAATTTACTCTCTGATAACATTACTTCTTAGAATGTATTAAAAGGAGCCTTCGTAACTTAATGTTTACTTCTCAAGTTTTCTAGTTGAGTATTGCTTAGGATTTTAGTAGAACAGAATATAGTTATCTAAACACTTTAGAAATTGTGATCCTGAAATTGTTTGCCTCCAGAGTTAGAAAAATAAATATTGCTTTCTTTTTCCAATTTAATCTATAGGTCAAATAAGAGAATGCTGTCTTTTGCCTTTTACCAATATGTATATATAATAGTTAAAATGATCCTATTTCCTTTTAAACATTTTTGCATTTATTTAAAAAATATTTTATTGGTGTATACTTCATTTACCATACAATTGAATCATTCAGTCATATTAAGAAGATTTGTGCAATCATCACCACAATCAATTTCAGAGCATTTTCTTATCGTGCTCATTGTTGTTAGCTCCCCATTGCCCTCCATCCTCCCTGTTCTGTTATATCCCTAGGCAATCATCAGCCCAGTCACTGTTTCTACAGATTTACCTATCCTGGACTTTATATACAGGAGATCATGTAAAACACAAAAAGGAAGCAAACAACAGCAAACTCAACCACAATGACTAGACAAAACATTGAAAAACTCAATCAAAAGAAGACTGAAAATATTAAAAACTAAAGCAACTTCAAATTGGGTCAAGAGGGAGATCAAATACATTTTCACCTAACTACATCTGCCATAATCAACTTTACATTGCTCTCTGTCTGATAGCAAGCCTATTCACATCCCTGTACTGTGTTCACCGGAGATTCACTGGAGGCTCAATTCAGTGTGGGGGGGTCCCTGCAAATGGATTTGAGGCTTCCATGGTCATCTCTAGCCTTCTGCAAACCTGCTGTTCACAATTTCAGTTTTGGTACCATTCCCTTCATTGGACTTGGAGTTTATTTAATCCTTGGATCACACAGAGTGGGGTTCTTCTTCTGCATGGACTTAATTGATGCCTCACTTAAAGGGCTGCTTATTTACAAAGAAGTCTTTAAAACCCCAGATGTTGTTCTTTCTGATAGCCATCTTTCTTTAACATCCATCTCTTTGCTGTAGCATCCATCTCTTCAGTGGTCTCTTCATGTCATAAAGACTAGTTGTTCTTAGATAAGGGCTAGGATTAAATGCAAGCCCCAAATCCATTCATGTCTCTGTGATTTGCTTATATCTCTGGTTGACTTTAGAGACACAATTATGATTTTATGAGAAAGAACATTATAAATCACCTCCCTGGGACATATGGTAATTCTATTGCTAGTGTTAATTTAGTCAATGGTATAGAATTTAAAACATTGTTGAGAAGGAAATTACACAAAACACACAAATTGTTGGATCCTATTTTCTTATTTACAAAAACCAGAATAATATCCAGCTATTCCTAGTTTACCTCCAAAACACATGTATACATCCACCTATCCATAGGTCAGATGTAATATTCAATTACATCCCCAACGTGGAACTTTTTTACTTTTAAAATTTGAAAATGCTTGGTAGACCACAAAAAGTTTCAGGAAACTGCAAAATTGGTAGTTCTGGTGGAATTAACAAAAACAGGTCTGTGGTTTATATGAATTTAACAATCTGGGTCACTAGTCTCCCTCTCCCATGGCATGCTCCAAGAGGGAGAAAGAATATTTTTTGTTAATAGTACTGTAAAGTCATATTTGATTCATGATCCTTATTATATACTGTATATTGTCTGCAGGTAATCATGTACTTTATTAAAAGGCTTCTTAAAGGAAGTTTTTGCTATATGTACTTTTTGCATGGTCGGCTCTGACTTTAAATCTCAGACAGTTGTCTCTCATAGTAACCTTCATACACATGTGAGCTCCTCCTGAGTCCTGTGTTCAAGATGCCACACACACTTCTCACCCATATTCTCTTAGAAATAGAGAAAGTCACTTCAGCAGAGTTTTAGTCTGTTGTGCCCGCTCCCTGATTTTCCCCAAAGCTACCAAGGAAGAAAAAAAGCCTCGTGGTATCAGAATGGAGGAGTTCTGGTTGTCAGAACCACTCCCAGGATGTCCTTCAGTGAAGTTTTCATTACAAAGATACAGGCATATAAACACTATATCTAATCATGGTTATGAAAGAAAAGGTCACATTCTTAGTAAATGGGAAAAATGATACAAAACATGCTGAGACACAAGAACGCAGCATTGTGACTTGTGCCCTCTGACCTTTTACCTTTCTTAGACTATTGGTTTTTGTACTCTTCTGCCACCCTATGCAGAAAACATGTGCACGCGCGCGCGCTCACACACAGAGTGATAAAAGAAGCATTGTGATATGAATAGAACATCCATTTTCAGAAATATGTGATCAGTGGTGATCAAGGTAAAGTAAAAGAGGCTAAAAGAAGTGTGAAGACTCTGTAGACATAGATGAGAGGTGTAGTAGCTTGTACCCTCCCACCCATACTTTTTGTTCTTTACTGAATAAGCACTCTTTATTTAATATTGCACAGGCATAAAGACCTGAGGATATCATGAATTTTCTTGTTCACTACTATATTGATGATTTATTCTAATTTTAGTCTGCACATTCCACCCTCACCCCGCAGGCAGTAATTAAGATCACAAACTCTGGGACCAGATTGCATGACTAGGAGCCCCAGCTCCGCTGCCAGCTTCCTGTGTGATTCTAGACAACTTGCTTAAATTTGTTAAACTTCCCTTGGTTCATCTGTAAAATGGGGAAGATGCCTACTTCATTAGGTTGAATGTGAGGATTAAATGTGAGAATATATGTAAAGTGCTTAGTGAGTGCTATGTAAATGCTCACTTTATTACTATATATAAAGTATAAATTATACAGTAGTTACATATGTATAGATAAATATATGTTTGCATATCCATGCCACTTAAATGTAATAAACATCATCTATTCAATCACATATAACATTTTTATTTCTTTTAGATTTGTAAAGATTAAGTAAAACACTTTCCGTTCTCTTTTATTTATCCATTCCTTTATTAGAAAGCTAAAGATCTCATCCTACTTTCACATAAAAGTTATAGTCTCGGTCTAGTAGAATGCTTTTACACAGTGGATGTGCTTAGAAGTAGCAAGGAATCCTTAGATTTACTTGATTAATTGGGTTTGGAGTTGAAGGAAAAAAGAATACAACTTGACTGAAGATAGTGAAGCTTGAAATAGGCAAGACAAATATTAATGGTAATTAAAATTTCTGTTATGTTAAAAAATTACTGCCCTGCTTGATGACATTGCATAGCACCTATTTGATCGAAGAAACCAAACTTCTGATTTGTATTATATGATCATGGTCAAGTTATATAACCTATTTTTGCCTCCGTTTTTCTCATCTCTAATCATAATTTTATATAGACCTTTTGGTGAAGGTTAAATGTCATAACAGCTATTTAATATTTAACATAGCTTGCTAGTACATTAAAATATTACCATGTCTTCCAAATCTCTAATAACACTAGACATTTCAGTGGCAGTGTTTTCCTAACGTACAAATTCTGTTTCTAAAATGTTGTCTGCTCATTTGAGTTTATGGAAATTCAAAGGAGCCATGCCTTCTTGGTTTCCTTGCCCTCTTAATTCTGCTGCGTAAGTTTGGCCAAGCTCAAAATGAAGTGATGAAATGCCATTGAGGTTTAAACCCTGGTTAGGGATATTTGATGGGGCTCATAGGAAAAAGAATTCTGTATGTTGGTGTTCTTTCTAAGGTGCAAAAGTTTTGCCGTCTTCATTTTACAAGGTAAACTTAAGTGTGCTTGTATGTAGCTACAGATCCACCTTCATTTACCTGTTTCTCCTCTTTAACAGAAATTGCCTGATGATCAGGAATTACTATAATAGGTATTATTATTCACCAGGATTTAGTATTTTGGTATTGAGTATTTTTTTGGGTTAAATAGAATCTATTGTGGGTGTAAAAAGAAATCATTAAATTGCGTAGTTAAAATGGTTGAGTTTTTTTTCTTTGGTTGGTAATATCTGATGTTTTAACAGAACATTCTCATTTCTTTGTAATGTGGTTTGTAGAATTCATAAGTCATAACTACTGTTGTTCCTTCTTCCTTCTTCATCTTACAGTAGCATCGGAGTTTGAAAGCTGGAAGTTCTGTTACCAGTTACCGTTGAGTTGATTTCCAAACTCATGGTAACCCCATGTATTTCTTCCAAGGAGCCTCTAGGTAAACTTGAACCTCCAGGATTTTGGTAACCAATGAATGCTTTCACCATTATCACTACCAAGAGACACCTTGGAAGTTTGATAGTGATTATTTATGTCCAGTTCTTTTTATTTTGTAGATGAGGAAGCTGAGACTTATATTAGTGGAAGTTTCCCTAAGGTATAGATAGAGCTAGCTAATGACCCAAGTGAGCTAAGATGTTCTAAATCTTATGCTAGTACTTTAAAACATCTTTTATCATAGTATTTCCCAGCTCCTGGAAGAACTGACTTAAATTTCTATACTGAAGGAATGAGAGTGAAAGGGGGAAGTGCGAAGAAAGATTTGCATCTATTTCTGTGAAAGAAGACAGGACAACATATGCTCAAAATTTTACCTAGCGAGTTTAGTGTGTGGTGAGGTGGAAGAGCATAGAATTTAAGAGCCTGAGCACGGAAATCAAGTTACCTCAATTCTGTTTCTGGCGCTTTCACTTGCTAGCTGTGTGACTCTGAACTATTCTTTACCTCTATTTTGTTTCCTTAAGCCCTCCCCCCCCACCTTATTTGTAAAAGGGGAGGGGGTAGGTACTAATAATAACTACTTCACTAAATTGGATGTTTGGATCTGTTAATGGAGAAGGGAGAAACCAGTTACTTAGTGATTAGTTGGCTTTAAATTACTGCTCTGTATTATTCTGCATAAAGTTATTTTAGGGACTCTTTATTTAAGGGAAAAATAATAGGTATGATTAGAGGCCTTTCATTTTAATACATTCTATGACTTCTGCCACCTGTAACAATGGTGGGATCAGATGGTTTGGTTTATTTTGAAATCACCAAGACTGATCATTCTCACAGACTAGCTGGTTTGCTGCAAGCACATTTGGACAATAGCATCAGGCCAGGTAGAAATTAAAAATATGAGGGAACACATATTCAAGAGTTGCTACTCCAGCCTGAGGGCTTGTAAACACAACCATAGGTTGGGATGAGGGAAGCAAACGTAAATAAAAATCCAAGTAGACCTAGAGTTTTCAGATCCGAGATGAGATTACCAGAACTCCTGGGCTATTCCAGCCAGCTCTGGCTAAAGGAAACTTAATTCTGCTTAGTGCTCTTTCCATTCTTAGCAGGTATTCAGTATATTTTCATCCATGTGGAAGAGCTGACCTAAGAGCCCCCAGTATAGTGGAACTAGTGGTAGTATAATTAGATAGAAGATAAGAGTCTTAGCTCCCCACATGTGCTATCTAAACAAAATACATGGGGGAAGGGGGTCATATTAACCCCAGGAAAGGTTATAATATAATGGCTGATGTCTTGGGAGCAAATGGTGGACTAGTTCCATATGTCATTCACATATGACAGTAGAGACCTTGAGAATATCCAGGGACTGAGGGAACTGCTTTATCCCTTCCCAGCAGAGCACAGTGACCTGAGAACTGGTCTTAAAATATGCCTCTTAATGTCATCTGCTTGCTATTATGTTTACCACAGGTTGGTACAAACATTTAAACACTGAGCTGCAAACTGAAAGGTTGGTGATTTGAATCTACTCAGCTTTCAGAGAAAGATTTGCCTCCATAAAACTTGCAGCCAAGAAAACCCCATTGGGCAGATCTGCTCTGTGTATGGGGTCACTGTGAGTGGAAGAACAACAACATGCTTACCATGTATGCTCTCCCAGTTTAAAGGTGCTAAAATTTGTAAATGCATTTCGTTTCTGGCATGTCCACATGTATATCTCAAAGATTGGGAAATCTGATTAGAAATGCAAGTCTAAGGTGTTAGATAATATAAGCTAAAAATAGTTCTTTAATATAGAAGTAGAAAAGCTGTTATTAAGCAGAAAATAATTACTAAATTAATTTCTTTGACTGATGTAGGACTCCAAGGAAAGAGAAGACTGCTTTAAATAGGGTGGGGTGGTCAGGAAAGACTTTGTAGAAGAGGATATTTGAACAGATTATTATAGGAGAGGCAGTATTTATATGAATAGGGTTGAAAGGAAAGCATCTTTCTGGAAAAACAGAGTGATGGGCACACCAATAGGCCATAAAATAAAATGTACTAGATAGTAAATTGGCTTACTTCATAGGTGAATAGTGTGAGAGGAGGCAGGGAACCTTCCTGCAGAAGAGGTGTAGCCTTTCCTTTGGGCAATAGAGAGTAAATAAAAATAGACTTTCTGCAAAAATGACACAGGATTTTTAAAAAAATTAAAATTAGTACTCATGGACAGTAGACCCAAACTGAACAACTAGTAGAACCATGATGCCCTGTTAAGATATTACTGTGTAGATCCACTCACAAAATAATTAAGGAGAGTTGGATTAGAGCAATAGGAACAGGATTGCAAAGTAATAGAAAGGAGACCAATGTATGTCATGAAGGAAAAAGCTAAAACTGGTACAACTAGGTGATGGGGAAGATAGAAAATTATATAGACTCGTTCTCCCTTCAGAATGACAACACTCCTGGATTAAACTCAATGTGTTTTATGTAGAGTGTGACAAGTTAGGTCTGGTTGTGTTACAGAATCACCAGATTATTTTTGTATGTATTTTCCCTTATAAGTGGGAAAATCTAATTGTGTGAATAAAATGATAAAGAAAATAGTATGTTTTTTTAAAAACACATTTTCCTCTATTTGCCAGCATTGATGGAAAGATAAAATTTAGTGTTACATTTTTAGAATAGATATTTTCTCGAGATTGTTTGCTGTTTGCTATTGTTTTTATTCTTGAAGGGGAGGAAAAGGGTGTAGGTCTTTTAGCTACTAGGAGTTCAAATGCAATAATTAGTAAGGACACACAAATTTTGAAATAGTATTTTATGCCTCTTGATCTCAGGTACAAAACACGAGATGAAGCAGTTAAATAGCAAAGCAAGACAGGAGGGACAGAGAATTACAGTAAGTGTTTTCTATATATTGCATCTATGTTCCCATTAATCTCTGTTTTGTTATGTAACTGCTCATTCTGAATGTTCTGAATGTGAAGAAAACTATGGATAAGAAGAGGTTATATTTTAAAGTTAGTTTTTAAAAAAACCTATAAGAGTAAATGTTTGGTATTCTTGGCTGTACTCAAAACATCACCTGCCCACAAATTGTAATCTTAATGTTCTTAAATAAGAAATATATTGACTTATGTTCTGGTAAACTCCTTTTACGTTACTTGCCAGCATATATCCAAATTGAAAGGAAACTTGTAGTGATTCTCTAATTTAAGTTAGTCAAAGCTCCAGTGTTTGCGGTCCTGCTATTCTTTCTAGGGACAATTCTTTTTGAAGTGCTCTAACATGGATCTTTTAGAAAAGAGTCTATAAATCAATCTCTTACTTCCCAGTGAGGTTAATTTAACTTTGTATGTCGCCAAAATCATATCTTTATCAGGATTGACTTTTATACTTCTCTCTTTTAAAAGTCTTTTCATTTAATATTTAAAGCTAACAAATGGAAAAAAGCATATTAATCTTTACATCTCTCTTATGTCCCATTTTTATAATTGTTGAGATCTTGCCTTCTTGCCAGCCTCTTTACTAAATTTCTTTTGAGTGTTGTATGAAAGGGACTTCAAAAAGTTCCTGAGAAAAAAATGCTATTGAAAGAATGGAATTTTTCCACCATATTTTTGGAGCTTCCTCATATTGAATAAGTTTTTCATTCATGAAGCTAAAATTAAGGTCAGATTCTGACTAAGTACACGTTCAGGCCAACTTAGCTTATTCTTATCAAAAGCAATAAAGATAAGTAACATCACATGTAATTTATAAAAATCTTTCACATTATCTATCTTTGATTCTCATAACCAGCTCAACAAAAAGCTATCAAAAAACTTTATTTTTAGAGGTGAGGAAATTGAGGCTTGGAGAAGTTAAATTGTCAGATATTAAACATACATTTAAATTGTATAATCTGGACTAGCAACCAGACTGTGACTTCCCCTTATTGGCTTTTCTATCATCCCACACTTGCTAAATATAAATGGATTCCTAAGCCTTTGTTATTGCTACTTATGCAGAACTTAAAAGGACAACATGCTGTAGCATTTTAAAAATGATATTGTCATTTATTAAAAGAAAATATTTTCACATTTTATACATTTGAAAATAAGTAAATCACAGAATGATCACATGGTTTTCATATTTGATGTTAGACCAATGCACTTAATTTCTGAGTCAGATTTCTCATCTGCAAAGAGATTTGCTTCAAAATAATTATGTGAGAATTAAAGAGAATAGATTTTATAAGTTATGTAGCGCAATGTATGCAACTATAAATAGGCACTGTATAAGTGTTTTCTTTTTACTTCTGATCTCACCAAAACGGATCCATCTATTCTGACCTGGAAGCATGTTAGGAATCTGAGAAATCTTGGGTGCTCCTTAGAGAGAGGTAGCTGTTTGGAATTCCTAGAGTATCTTCTAAACAAGATAATGGATCGATTATATTAATTAAATGCACAATAAAGGGTTTCTGTAAGCCAGAATTAAATATTGTGTATAATATTGCATTTATTGAAAAGTTTACTTCTACAGATTGTGAGATTTACCAATTATTGGGAAAAAGACATGAAACAATCTTGATTTTTTTTATGACAAACTAGATTTTAAGACTGAGGTGACTTCAATTTCTCAAATCTATTGCAAAGGATTTCTGCCTTACAGGCTAATTGTGAGAACTAAGTGAGCTTAGGCATGTTATAGGCTTAGCATGATCAATATACCCTAGTTCCTTTTATGATGTAATTTAAAAATATATACCCTAACATTTCTATTGTGAGAAAAACACATCAAAATGTTTTTCTTCTGCATATTGAGTTGATGCTTAAGCTTTTATTGGCAAATTGAAGTAATTATTTTAATGTGGGTTTACATAGTGATCAATGTGTTATTTTCTGGGTGTATCAGAGCATATTCTTGATTTTTATCTTAGGTGGTTGGCTAAGCAGCTGTCCTGAGCCAAATATTTTCTCTGCATTGGTTGATATCACTGGCTTTTGTTGAGTCTGATTTTCTGTTCTTGATATGTCAATGTGATTCTTGATGTCCATCCGTTTTCTCTTCCTTCTTTATATCATTTTCCTCAACATCTTTCTTCCCAACTTAGAGTCTTTGAATTTTCTCTTAGAGACTTTTACTCGTGTTTATTATTCTGTTCACATGGAAATCTGTTGTCTTAGCTCCTTTCATTCTGAAGTATGTATTGAGATTACGGCAGATTTTAGTCTGTTTAATTTTGGGGGCAAAACTAAAGTGATCGGTCCATATTCCCTGGGCGCTCTGGCTCAGTAACACAGAGGTTTTTGTGCTGAAGGGTGGAGATGTAGTAAAGATGGCCAGGGAGTGGTAGAAGCACTAACATTTACAGTGAGAACATGCACAGCAGAACCTACCCCTGTCCATCAGTGTCTACATGTATTCACATCGTAGCACCGTTCTCCCTGCCTCTACCTATCCTATTTCACCACATGTGCTTTAGAGTTAATGTAGGCAATTTGATCTCATATAGATAATCCTTTAAAGGACCACAAAGTTCACTGTGAATATTTTCTTTTTACTAATTTAGCTAAACAGTTGTTTTAGTTTAAAAATGACGTCAGAAGATAATCTCAGCTCTTTAATCTAGCAGAGCCAGCAGTGGGGGGTTGCTCCAATCAACAGGTTAGGAAATTTGGATTCTGGAAGAGTTTGAAATTCTGAACTATAATTTTATCCCCCTTTGAACACAATTCACCTATTGATTTCTTGATCAAAATATTCAGTGAGGTCTGCCATCTGTCCAGTGCCTTCTGCTTCCTGGGTTGTCCTCCTCTTCTGCTCCAGGGGACTAGAGACCAGTCAATGTAGTTTAGGTGGCCACTGGAAATTTTTTAATACCCCAGGCACTACTCAGACCTGGGGACTGGAACCAACAACTCCACAGATAGAGCTACCGTCACCACAGCTGTGCCTTCGAGCCTTGGAACCGGAATAACTAATCCCATGAGGTGTTTACGTTCACTTCAATGGTACTAGCAACTCTAGCCTCTTTTTAAAAAATTTGAGGCTGGCTGCCATTGTTAAATTATAAATAATATGAGCTATTTCACTCTTTTTCTGGTATATAGCTCCCTCTTTTTTGTCAAATGTGTCAGTTGTGCAAACAAACCCAAAACCAAACCCACTGCCATTGTCAGTTCCAACTCATAGCAAAAAACCCCAAATAAACAAACAAACAAAAACTGCTCGGTAGAATTTCTGGGATAGTAAATCTTTATGGGAGCAGATAGCTGCATCTTTCTTGTATGCAATCAATGGTAGCTTTGAACTTGGCAGATCTTTGGTTAGTGGCCCAACTTTAACCCTCTACACCACCAGGGCTCCTTTTGTACAATCACTACTCTTAATGAGGTTATTGTTCCAATTTCTGTAAATATAAACCCATTACTTTCCAGAGAATAATTCTTGATCTAGAGTTCTCACTCGCTTTCCGTCTTTTCCTACTCCTTCTCCACTCACTCACTCACTCACTCACTCACTCACTCACTCACTCATTCACCCACCTCTCAGATGACTGCTAGTAGTATTCGTCTCTGTATTTACTGATTCTTGCCTCTTCGTATAAGTGGGGTCTTACTTTTTTGTCCTTTTGTGATTGACTTATTTCACTTCTCGTTCCACCCATGTTGTAGCATGTATCAGGTCTTCATTTCTTTTATTACTGAGCAGCGTTCTATTATATTTATTTATTTGTTTGTTTGTTTGTTTATCATTAGCAACTCGTATTCATGGGTATATGTAAGCTGTTTCCACATTTCAGTTATTGTGAACTGTGCTGTGTCGAACATAGTGTGAATGTGTTCGTGTTGCTCATCTCTCTAGTATTAGGTCCCTGGGGCATAACCCTGGGGGCATAGTGAGTTATACATTGGTCAGCATTTTGGAACCACCAGCAGCTCCTGGGGAGAAAGATGAAGGGGAAGGGGGAGGAAGGGGGAACCCATCACAAGGTTGGATATATAGCCTGCCTTTCCCTCTCCTGAAGGGTACGAATAACATAAATGTGGGTGAAGGGAGACAATGGACACTATAAGATACGAAATAATAATAATATGTAATTGCTCAAGGATTCATAAGGGTGGGAGTGGGGGGTGGGAAGTTTATACCAAGGGCTCAAGTAGAAAATGATGATGACAAGGTGTATACAAATATGCTTCATACAATTGATGTATGGAATGTTATTAGAGCTGTAAGAGTCCCCCTGTAAAATGATTTGGGGAAAAATAACGGTAGCCTCAAAAAACAGTGTAGAGGAAGGTCTGCTCTGCCCTGATAGGGAAGCTTTGAGCCACCATTGACTCAATCACAGTAAATTTAGTTTTTAGAGGCTATATCCTAAGGATCCCTAATAACACTGCTTGGTAAGCAGTGGACTGCTAACCACAAATTGGCGATCTGAACCCCCCACCTCCCTCTAGGAAGAAAGATGAGGCTTTCCTGCTCCCATAAAGATTTACAGCTTGGAAGAATTATATATGGTCACTATGAGTCATGGACATTGGATAAGAAAGGCCAAAGAAAAATTGATGCATTTGATCTATTTTATTGGCAAAGAATATAAAAAATACCATGAACTGCCAAGAGAACACACATCGTTTTGGAAGAAGTACAGCCAGAATGCTCCTTAGAGGCAAAGATAGCAAGACTTTATTCATCTCACGTTTTTGGACATGTTATCAGGAGAGACTAGTCCCTGGAGAAGGACATCATTCTTGGTAAAGTGGAGGGGCAGCAAAAAAGAGTAAGGCCCTCAACCAGATGGACACAATGGCTGCAACAGTGAGCTCAGACATAAACATATTTGTGAAGATGATACAGGACCAGGCAGTGTTTTGTTCTGTTGTGAATAGGGTCACTATGCGTTTGAACTGATCTGACGGCACCTAAAAACATGAGTCAGAAGTGACTCAATGACGTGGTTTTTTTCTCCCCTCAGTAGTGGAATTGCTGAGTCATAAGATGGTTCTATTTTTATTTTTTGGAGCAATTTCTATACAATTTTTTGCAACATTTTACACTCCAACCAACTATAGATTAAGGTCTAATTCAACAACCTACATCATCTCTAATATTTATAATTGTTTTTAATGCTTTGTTTTTTATCATTAGCATTCTTAATAGGGGCAAGGTGTTATCTTATTTCCTTGTAAACCATGAAGCCTTTTTACAGCTGCTTTGTTAGAGCCTGGGAACCCATAGTTTTAAACTATTAATTTAAAGATCATGATCTCTATCTGTTCAACTTAGCTAAACACATGTTTGTGAAACTCCACTTATGAACAGGATGGAGAACGGATTAACTTTTATACCCGAATCAACAAAAAACCTGAGCAAGAGATGAACAACAATTTGAGGTACTAGACTTCAGGTCCTTCAAATAAACAAAGTCAGTACTACAGATTTCTCAGCTGAAAAGTAAAAAAGACTTTGTAGCCACAGCAGATGGGGAACCAACACATGAGAACATGGAGATGGGCCTCTGGTAAGCCAAGACTAGTTTACAAATAAGCTCTTGTGAGCTAGTTTACAAAAGGATCATGCAGATGGGCAAGGTGCAGAATGACCAGGAGAGAGAGCAGGGGACAGAGAGCCTAAGTGTGCCCAGGTATTCCTCAGTTCTACAGAAGGTCCTCATCAAGTATTTACCTGAGTATTGATAAGCATGTGTGTGAAGAGACTCCCCCCAAGAGATTCTTCAAAGGAAGAATCATCTGAAATGAACAGAAAAAACAATCGTCAGGTTTTGCACCAACAAGAGAGAAAGCACCTTAGTAATTCACAAGGGATTTTGTAGTATACTCTGATGGTCATTGTTAGGCGCCATCAGTTCATTTCTAGCTCATAGTGACCCTATGTACAACAGAACAAAACCCTATCTAGTCCTGTGCCACCTTCACAGTTGTTATGTTTAAGTCCATTGTTGCAGCCACTGTGCTAATCCAGCTCCTTAAGGGGCATCCTCTTTTTTCAGTGATCCTTCATTTTACTGGGCATAATGTCCTTCTCCAGGGACTGCTCTCTTGTGATAAGATGTCCAAAGTGCAATTAGGCCTAGGTCGAAGGCTTTTTTAGCTGGGCCTGAAGTTGTTGGTTATTGTTGAGACCGTTTCCGCTCATGGTGATCTATATGTGTAGAGCAGAACTGCTCTGTAGGGTTTTCAAGGCCTGTGACCATTAGGAACCAGATCACCTGGTCTTTTTCTTCCAAGACACCTCTGGATGAGTTCTAACTGCCAACTTTCGGGCCAGTAATTGATTGTTTCACCCTTGGTCACACACAGCAAAGTTTAAAGAACACTTGGAACAATCAGATTATTTCTAAATAAATTAATTGTGTCATAGAACAAAGGTCAACAATATTTTTAGGAATACAAAATTTTTCAGCACCTAACTAAATAACAGAGCTTTGGTGGCCTAGTGGATTACACATTGGCCTGTTAACTGCAGGTCTGCAGTTCAAAACCACTAGCCACTCCAAGGGAGAAAGATGAGGCTCTGCCCAATAAGTTCATGCCATGAGTTGGAATGGACTCAAGGGCAATCATTTTGTTTTGTTCTGGTAATGAGATCATGCTCAGAGAGCCTAACCCGTCCTACTATCAGGCAAAGAAGCAGGAAATGAGAGCAGCCTATAATGAGAATAAAAAGCAGTCTGATTCAGAAATGACACAGGTGATAGAATTGCAGACAAGTGCTTTAAAACAGTATTTTAACTAGATATTCTCTTCAAAAGGATGAGGAATGCTCGAGCATGACAGAGACATGTGAAATGAGAAACATAATGTCTGCTATTAAAAAGGCAGCAGATGGGATTAGTAGCAGATTGGAGATGTCTGAAGAAAATATTAATGAACTTAGAGATAAAAGACCTGGGGGTGGGGGGGAAACCCACCTAAACAGAGCAGAGTTGAGGAAACCTGACGAGCCTATTATATTTGTAAAAGAAGCCCCCAAATGTGAGAAGAAAGGAAGGGGCTTGAAAAAGTATTATTAAAAAATAATAGCTGATGGTTTTTCTACATTTGTTGTTGTTGTTTTGTATAATAGTTATATGTTGGACTGCTAACCAGAAGGTCAGCAGTTTAAACTCAATGACCACTCCAAGGGAAAAGACGAAGTTTTCTGCTCCCTTAAAGATTCACAGCCTCGGAAACTTGAAGGAGGGGAAGTTCTTTTCTGTCCAGTCGTAGGGTGGTTATGAGTCAAAATTGCCTCAATGGAAGTGAGTTTGTTTTATGTTCGATAATGTACAGTAAGGAGCCCCAGGTGAATTACGCTTTGGGTTGCTAACTGCAAGGCCAACTGTTCAAAATCAGCAGCTGCTCCTCTGGAGAAACACCAGGCCTGTTTGCTTGATGAAAATTAACAGGCTTGACAATTTTCTAAAGAGTCTATTTGGAATCAGTTTGATGGTAGTGGATTTTTATAACCCACAGTTACAAGAAACTCACAAACCCCAACGAACAAGGAGCTAGAATAAAAATATTTTAAAATACAAAACAAGTAAAACAAGTCCTAAAAGTACCCAGCGGAAATGCCACATTAATACAGAAGACTAAAGTTGAAGAGAGGAGTCTTCTTTGGGTACAATGGAAGTCTGACGTTAAAAGAGCAATAGCTTTACAGTTCTGAATGGAAAAGCAAAACAAACAAACAAAAACTAACCAATCTTGCTATACCCTAATTAAAAAATACATACATTTCAGACACATGGAAGATAAAAAAGTTGATCTCCATCAGTTACACAATAAAAAATGTTTAAATGGTCCACAGTCAGAAGATCAAGTAGAAATACACAAAGAAATGAAGAGCATCGAAGATTGTAACTACATGGTTTAATATATATCTATAAAAGCGCACCTATATCATTGACATCTCAGAGATAATTGACGATTTAAAACAAAACAAAAACACCCAACCAAAAACACATGCTTTCGAACTTAACTGCACACAAAAAGCATAGCAGTAACATAAAGACTGATAAGAGAGGAGAAGGATACTGTAGTAATATTTTTATAATATCCGCAAAGTGCTGTACTATTACTTAAAAATAGACTGTAGTGAATTAAATATGTATACTAAAACAACTGACAAAATATTTATCAATAAGCCATCAAATAAGATAAACTGGAATCTTAAAACATTACATCAAAAACAATGCAGAAAAGGAGGAAAAAACAGAACACACAAAAGATCGGACAGGTACATATTAGTAAGATGGGAGATTAAAACTCAATCATACAAATGAGGACATTTATGTAAACAATCTAAATACATTTTGTATTTTCTTGCTAATTCTTTATGTACTTAAAATATTAATTACTTAGAGTAGGGGTTGAAATTTGTAATTGTGGTTTTCTGTACTTTTCCTTTCAGTTATTTTGTTGTTGTTTTACATACTTGGAAGCTCTCTTACTAGGTGCCAAAATGTTCATATGAGAACAAGTTTTTTAAAAATTGCTACTAACATTCTAGTTAGTGCATGCATGGGTTTACAGTTGTCTTTGTTTTGTTGGGTACCTTAAAAAAAAAAATCCAATCAGAATACTCACTTCTAAATTCAACTGCTGGGCCAGTTGAATTTAAAGCAGAGAAGTCAGCTCAGAAGATTATGGCAGTTTTTTTTTGGTGGTTTTTTCCCCAAATCATTTTATTGGAGGCTCTTATAACATTCCATACATCAGTTGTATCAAGTATACTGTATATACTTGAGTATAAAGCCAACCTGAATATCAGCCGAGGCACCTAATTTTACCACAAAAACTGCATTTAAAATGTGCTGAAAAACTCGACGTATACACAAGTATATGTGGTATTTGTACATATGTTACCATCATCATTTCCAAAACATTTTCTACTGGAGCCCTTGGTATAAGCTCCTCTTCCCCCCTCCCCTCTCTCCTCCACCCTCCCACCCTCATGAATTGTTGATCAATTATATATTGTTGTGTTATTATTTCGTATCTTATACTGTCCATTGTCTCCCTTCACCCACATTTCTGTTATTAATCTCCTTGAGGGGACGGTGCTATATAACCAATCTTGTGATGGGTTCCTCCTTTCTCACCCTTCCCTACTGTCATGATATAGCTACTCCCACTACTGTTCCTGAGGAGTTTATCTTTCCTGAATTCCAGGTGTCAGGAGCTCTTATCTGGATCAATGTGTGTTCTCCGGTCTAGCCAGATTTGTAAGGTAGAACTGGGTCATGGTGGGGGTGAGGAAGCTTTCAGGAACTAGAGGAATGATGTGTGATTCCTTGGTGCTATACCACATCTTGGTTGAATCGTCCCTTCCTTATAACCCTTTTGTGGGGGAATATCCAATTGTCTACAGATGGGCTTTGGGTCTCCATTCCAACCCCCCTTGTTCGCTTCGATATAGTTGTTTGTTTTGGAGCTTTTGATACCTGAAACCATCGATACCACATGATCACATAGGCTGGTGTGCTTCTTCCATGTGGGCTTATTTTCATCCCTGCTAGATGGCTGCTTGTTTGACTTCAAGCCTCTAAGACCCCAGACGCTATATCTTTTGGTAGCCGGGCATCATCCGCTCTCTTCACCACATTTTGTACACCCATTTGTCTTCAGTGATCGTGTCGGGAAGGTGAGTATCAAAGAGCGTATGGCAGTTTTTTGATATCAAAAGCAGTGATCTTGATAGAGTTTCTTGAAAGACACGGAACAATCACTGTACTTATTAGGAAGTAGTTTTTAAAAATTGAAAACTGCATTGGTGAAGAAAAGGTCTGCAAAGTTGAGCTGACTAATTTTTATTCTTTCACAGTGCATTTGCACATTCATTGTGGGAACCAAGGACTGTCCTGTGAGAATTTCATTTAGAAACCTTATTCCATCTACCCTACAGCCCTGATCTCACCCTTTTAGACTGCTTTTTGTTCCCAAACCTCAAGCACATTGAAAGGGAACTCAATTTGAGTTCTGTGAGGACTACAGTAACTGCCTTGTGCTTAGTTTTCCCTGATAGTACATAGTATATGACCTTGCATTGTTTCGTTCTGTTGTGGAGAGGGTCGATGTGGGTCAGCTGACTTGATGTTACCTAATAACAATAACAACAACATATAGTATATGAGAGGCAGATTGATGAGAAAGTGACTTTGGAACCTTTGCTTAAAAATATAAACTCTTTAGGACTTATTGTTGTACTAATAATGGCAGTAGGAGAAGAAATAATAGTGGCTGATATTATTGTACCATGTGGTGCGTCCCATGACTTACAAGATCATATGGACTAGTTCTTCTCCAACCTTAATGTGCATAGAAATTGCCTGAAGCTCTTGTTAAAACTGCGGCTTCTGGAGGCCCAACAAGCTCCCAGAATTTCCCAGTGCTGCCAGTCTCTTTTAGGGTCATGCTACAGACTAGTTTTCTGTTACTCCCACACTCTCTACACATCCACGTATTTGCTAACATAGTCATTCTTTTAAGATTTTCCAATTTGTCATAGATGAATGCTTTTTGAAATAGAGAATTAATTTACGGAACACAAAGTAGGAGAAAAGTATCTATTAACGTGAATTTACCATTTCAAGAAACTTTTTACAGGCATATAATCAATATGTTAACTTAGGAATAAACACACAGGGTTTCAGAGTGTATATTTTGAATGAAGCTAATCTTTTAAAATGAAAGCGTCAGTCTTTTATTATTCTGTACCACAGAACTTTGTCCATTTATTTTGAGCTGCTACTGAATGTTTCCTCTTGGTTGTTGTGCTTCTTGTTGTTGGGTCTTACTAAAACAAACCATTTTGGGACCAGCTTTAAACCACAGCTTTTACCCTGCTTTGAGCACCAACAGCGTAACAGAAAGTTACCAGATAGAAAAGACTTGCTAAAGGAAAAGGAAGGGTCCAGGAGGGATTTTAGGTGGTATTGTTCAAAAAGTGTTCAGAACTGTTTTATAGCCACTGCTATAAATTCTAATTTGACAGATGACAAAACACATTATTGGAATGGAGTTTAAAAGAATTTTACCCTGACTTTTAAGTTATGTGATAAACCATTTTTTCCCACTGGACTTTTTCATTTAAACTATGTGGGATTTTTAAGGATGATATGTTAATACAAATGAAACTTTTAAATAAATCTTTTACAGGTATAAAGTCAAGTTTATTAGTTTGGAAGTAGACTAAGCTAAAAGTTTTTTGGAAAAATTATAAATATGCTACACTAATATGCTAATATACTTTTAAAGGTACCATATATACTCGTATAACCAACCCGATATCAGCCAAGGCACCTAATTTTACCACAAAGACTGCATTAAAAATGTGCTGAAAAAATTCGGCTTATATACCCGAGTATATATGGTAGTTAATTTTTCTAATTGTGTTTACTTTTAGCTACTTTTGTTTTGGTTCTTATGCAGCATTATTTTCTTAATTAAGAAGAGTGTGCCCTCTGTAGGTTCACAGACAAAAACTAAGCATTAGGAACCATCAGAAGATTAATATGAATTCTAAACCTGAATGACAATTAAAAACCAACTCTCTGCCAAGAAAATTCAGCATGTTAGTATATTGCCTGTTAAAGAATAGCAAGTCTTTAAAATACAAAATAGTAGTAATTCTCCCAGAAGTCAACCTGACTTATTAAAAGTGGGCATTACTACAGGCCAGGGTCTCAAACAGCTTTACTGTCAGATAGAGATCATTGTAATCTTGATTATGCTGGATCAAACTTGATATTTGTTCGGTTGACCTCCCTCTTGACCAAACCTGTTTGTTCTAAGTACAAGTATTTCTTCCTTGTTCCATGACAAAAATTTCTCCCTAGCTTTTAAAATATTGATGGTGGCCTTTTCTTTTTTAGTCATTATTTGTTTTTTTAATCTTTAAATTATTATTATTTTGTTCTGACCACTTTATTTTGTTTTTGTTTTTTATTGTTTCTGTTGGGTTTTCCAGTTTGTGAAACACAGGAATAGATGCATACAGATAATAAGGGGAGGGAGGGAAGGGGTGGATAGGGAGGGAGGAGTAGGGAATTTGGGAAGCAAACAATGTATGCAGGAGGGAGTAGGATGCATTAGAACAGATTGTGATTGCACACTCCTTTTAAAAGCAATTTAACCAATAAAAAAAGAAGAAAATGTTCTAAAATTGACTGTGATAATGATTGTGCGATTCTTCTTGTTGTGATTGAACTATTGAATTTATGTGCCAATAAATTGGGGTGGGTGGGGGTGGGCATTACAATGGGCGTTGTTCTGTTGTGCACTCATTCATTAAATTAACAAATATTTGTTAGTTACCTACTTTGTTCCTGAAAAGAATCCTGGTGGTACAATGGTTAAGCCCTTGACTGCTAGCCCACCAGCTGCCTTCAGGGACAGAGAGGTGGTAATCTACTTCTGTAAAAATTGGAAACCCTATGGGGGCAGTTGTACTCTGTCCTTTAGTGTTTGCTGTGAGTCGAATAAACTTGAAGTTTGGCTTTTATTATTTTATGGACCTGGTAGTGTGCTTGCCTACTAGTAATAGACTAAACCCAAACCGAACCCGCTGCCATTGAGTCATTACCAGCTCATAGTGATCCTCTAAAGGGTTTTTGAGACTGTGTATCTGTATGGGACCAGACAGCATCATTTTTCTCCCTCAGGGCAACTGGTGGGCTGAAACAGATAATTATGGCCCAGTTTAAATGGATAATTAAATAGGCTATTTCTGTAAGTAATCAGTGCTATGATGGAAATGCTTGGTACGGAGAGAGCACAGAATGAGCTCACCGATTTGGTCTTGTTAAAGTCATGAAAGCTCTTCTGAGACCATAAATCTTTACTGAAAGAGGCTTTCTCCTTCCATGGGAAAAAGTGGATGAGATATTTTAATATATGATTAGACACTGGTTTCATACATAGAGAAAAAAACCACCTTTTAGAAAATATATAGGTATATTTTGAGCTTTATTAATTGAGTGGAATACACTTTAAAACCAGCTATGTAAAAATCAACCAAACATAAAACTTCTTTTCATTTTGAGGGGACAAACCAGAGGAGAGTACTATTATATAAATAATACAGGTGTGTGTGTTGATTGATTATATGGAGTTTACATGAATTTAAAAATTCTAGCATCTTTACATGATCATGTAAGGTTTGTTGTCATATTGCAACAAGAGTTCATATTGCTAAAGTTCTGCAACATGAACATAGAGAAAAGCTCAAAATGCATTTTGTAGAACACATTTCATAATATCAAAGCCTTTTATGAACTTTCATGCATTCATAAATAGGACTGTTTTTAAGATTTGTTAATAAAAACAAATTGATGGTGAAGAAAGCTGATGGTTCCTGGATATCAAAAGATATAGTATTTGGGGTCTTAAAGGCTGGAAGATAAACAAGCAGCCAACTAGCTCAGAAGCAAC
>NW_022103905.1:15110455-15119175 GCF_000313985.2 Echinops telfairi
CAGGGGAGGGGGGAGGGAGGGGAAAACGAGCAAACGATATTGAGGGCTAAAGTAGAGGGCAAATGTGAGATTGATGAAGGCAACAGGTGTACATAGGTGCTTGACTCAATGGATGTATGTATCGATAAGAAATGTACAAGCCCTCAATAAAATAATTTTTTAAAAGAATAATGAGGGTAACAAATGTGCTTTATACAATTGATGTATGTATGGATTGTGATGAGTTATGTGTTTTTAAAAAATTAAAAAAGCAAACAAACCAAATTGATACTTAATTTCATTTTAGATGTTAGCAGTTCTTGTATTCTCTTTATGTAGCAACTGCTTTTTATCATTGGTGAATCTGCTAAGAGCTTTCCATTTTATTAGAAGATGAGAATAATAATTTTAAGTGTATTTATAAATATCTTTGTGGGCACTGGCATACTCTATAGAGTTTATGATTTTGGTGTTACTGTTCTCTTTCAAACTGTAGGATCAATCTCATGCATAAAAATCTATTTTATTAGTGGCTTTTTTCATGGAAAAACCATTTATACAATTCAGGATCTTAATTTGGAGCCCCAGGAGTTTTCTATTCCGCTTTTTGTGCATATGTGTGTGAATTAGGTGAAGGTTTACAGAGCAGGCTATCAGTTTTACATTTGACAATTGATATACATTTTATTTCAACTCATCCATTGCAGTCATCTCAGTGTATCATTGCTTACAATCTACTTTCTTCCTTTGTTTACTGCTTCAAGTATCCCTTCATTCTTAACCCACTGAACTTTAGGTAAGTGCTGCCCTTTTGATTTTAAACGGCGGGTTACCATATATACTCATGTGTAAACCGAGTTTTTCAGCACACTTTTAATGCAGTTTTTGTAGTAAAATTAGGTGACTCCGCTAATATTCGGGTCAGCTTATACTTGAGCATATACGATATTCTGCCACAGGGTTGTGTACGTGAAGGGTAAGGGCAGTTAGTATTGATAGCTAGGCTCCATTTAGTTCTTTTGGTCTCTGGGCTGTGGAGACTGGTGTTTTTGTGGTCCAGTAGCCCACTTGACTCATTGTTTCCACATGTCTTTACATTTTCATCTCTTTTTTCCCCCTGGAAGGGGAGCGACCTATTGCACCTAAGGTTGCAGCATAGATGACTGCTCATGCGCTTTTAAGACCCCAGTTGCTACTCACCAGAGTTGGATGTAGAGCATTATCTTTGCGCTCTCTATTATGCCAATAGATTTTGTTGTCCCCTGATAATGATGGCCCAGATTTAGTAATTTTTTTGCAATGTAAAGTATCAATTTAAAAGTGTATTTAATGTGTATTTAATGATTTCACAGATTTGTGTTCCTTGTAGTCCAAACTTACAATAGCATTTATTTATCAATCCAGTTAGTTGATCTATTGGGTTTCATTTTTAGCTACTGTTTACTGTGTGCTATTTATTTCTAGCTCATATTCCCGCTTCCTCTGGCAAGTCATTTTCCACTTATTTCCTCCATCTCTTTAATTTTCTAGCCTCACTGAATTATTCTGTTCCTTTCCCTTCTTGTCTATCATGGTTGCATTAAACTAGGGCATTCTTTCCAATTGTCCTTTACATATATGGGCATCCATATTCATTGCTTAGCCTTGTGTCATAGTTATAAAGATGCTGCTTACACTCATAGCCTCCAACACATTTCCTTGATTGAGACTTTCAGCTATTTTTTACTTAAAAATCCACGATGGAATACATACATACTTACAAACAGTTTCTTATTGTTTTAATTAGAGTTTTGTATTAAGTGTGGGTGTGTTAGTATGGGTATTTTAGAGAAATAAATCCACAGAAACTCATGTATAATAGAGAGTTTTATATAAAGGGTAAGTGGACATCAAGAAAACATCCCAACCCAGTGCTGCCCAAGCCCACAAGTCCAACATTAGCCCATAGGTCCCACACCAATCCACAAAGTCCTCCTCCATCTCACAAAACATATGCAATGACGCCAACTGCAGGAGGAACGCCAAAGCAGTGAACATGTAAGCATCTCAGCGCTGGCAGGGGTCTCCACACGGCTGCTCCAGCACCCAGGGCTGCATCAGGGTAGGTCCATGGAGCTTCTCCTTGGGGATGTCTTGCAGGAAGTGAGCCTTGCAAGCTGAAGCAGGGAACTGGCTAAGGCAGCTGCACCGTGGGCCGACCATCACAAAGCAAGAGACCCGAAAACTAGAAAGGCGAGGCTCACCGAGCCATTTATCTCTCTGCCCTTCAATTAACTCCACATGTGTTTATCGGCCAGGTTGGCACAGTAAACTTTAACTGTCTCAGTGGGATTTCTCCATAATTTAGTCTCACTGTGTTTTTCATTCGGTTACTTGAGTTTTATTTATTGTCTCTCTGGTATGCAAGAAATCTTAATTTCCAAATTTTCTAGGTCCGTATTACTAAAAGTGCCTCAATCTAATAGCATAAACATCACCTGTTTGTTGTAAGTGCAGCCTCTCTGGGCTTTCTGTATCTGCACCTGCATTTTATCAAGGTGGATATGTGCACATTAGTGTTTGCACAGCACTTTTCTAGGTATTACCCAGATAACTGGCACTTTCACATGTTACTGAGTACTTAGGCCTTTTCTAGAACTGACCTTAAACACTTACAGCCCCCTATCAAAATCTTACATAAATTTTTGTGAATTATTTCATAATTGTCCATCTTGGTTTACCGTAATAGAAATTACTCTTTGGGTGGGTATCACTGCCACTTTGGGAATACAATACCATAGCTAACTTTGAACAGTGTTAATCCTAGTTTTTTAGATAACAAGTTGGTATATATTCCAGTATCAGTTTCCATCTTTCTTATTTCTTGGTCATTGACCTTTAAAGAACATTGTATGCACTAACCTTTGAGGGGAACTATTCACTTTTCTATTGTATTTTTATCTTAAATGAGAGAAATTACCTTACCAATAGCTGACTTGCAGATTGACCGTATATTTACATAGTTTATGAATAAATAGATAATAAAAGTCTATTCTCAAATATTTTTTATACATTGTAGGTTCTCAAACTTATTTGGCCTACTGTCCCCTTTTCCAAAAAACAAAAATCACATAATGCCCTCCTGAAAATAATAAACTTCTCTATTACAAGTTATAATCTAGGATATAGTGTAGGTTTCTGTTTTTGTACGCTACCCTTTTATCATTCCAGCACTTCCCAAGGGGGTGGTTTCACCCACTTTGGGAAGCATTATTGTACATGATAAAAAAGGATTTGTGAACTCCTGTCCTACGGTACAATAAAAACAATCCCAGATTTTATAAGTGAACTGGGAAATAAACTTGTGGATCATAACAAACTATGGGTAGCACTGAAAATAATGGGAATTCCGGAACACTTTATTGTACTCTTGCAGGACTTGTACATGGACCAAGAGGCAGTGTTCCAGTAGAACAAGGGAACATGAATTCAGGAATTGCGTGTGCCCAGGTTGTATCCTTTCGCGGTACTTATTCAGTCTCTGTGTTAGGCACGTAGTCCGTGAAGCTGCACTACATGGAGAAGAATGCAGCATCAGGATTAGAAGAAGGTTAGTAACAATCTGCGATATGCTTGCTGGAAAGCGAGGAAAACTTGAAGCACTTCCTGATGAAAATAAAGAGCGCAGCCTTCAGTGTGAATTGGAATTCAGTGTAAATAAAAATCTCCACAACTGGACTAGCAGACAACTATTAAGATAAACAGAGAAGAGATTTAAGTTGTCAAGAACTTTATTTTACTTAGATTCACAATCATTGCTTATGGAAACAGCAGTCAGGAAATCAAATGACAAATTACGTTGGACATACCTGCTGCACAAGGCCTCTTTAAAGCATTGAAGAACAAGGATGTCAGTTTGAGGACTCGTGTGCCTAACTCAATCAAGCCATGGTATTTTCAGTTTGAAAATTGGACAAAGACTAGGAAGACTGGAAAAGAATCGATGCATTTGAATTACGGTGCTGGAGAAGAATATTGAAAATACCGTGGACTGCCAAAAGAACAAAAAATCTCTCTTCAAAGAAATATATCCAGAATGCTCTTTGGAAGTGAGGATGACAAGACTTCATCTTACCTGCTTTGGACATGGCATCAAGAGAGACCAGTCCCTGGAAAAGGACATAATGTTCGGTGGGATATCAGTGCAGGGTCAGCAGAAGGCCCTCAAGGAGATGGACTGACCCGAGGCTGCTGCAGCAGCGGACTCCAACATAACAATTGTGAGGATGGCACAGGACTGGGCAGGGTTTTACTCTGTTTAGAGGGTTGTTAAGATTTGAAGTTAAAATATTTTGTAGTTTTGAAGTTGTTCCTTTTATTGTCATATTTCAAGAATGTTTATTTTAAGAGGCTTGAAGACATACAAAAATTAATCTTCCAGTGTTTTCTAGCATTCAGATGACATTTGAGCAAACTTATTGTCCTGTGAACAAACCATTGGCATTTTTCTAGAGAAATACTACACTTTTATGACAAACACAGTTCTAAGAGTGGCTAATTTTGACTCTGTGCCTGAGAATGGCAGTTAGAGAGACCGGAACATTTATATGTATGTGAGGTAGGTTTGTGTCACTTAGCTCTTTAAGACTGTCTGTTTTAAGCAACCAAAGTAAATCCATGGAAAGACCTTAGCTGGGAGCAATTCTGTTCTATACCCAGCTGCTGCTACATGTGGCTATGCCAGACTAGAAGGCGGTGTGCTTACCAGAGGATACCCTGGTGGTCATAACCAAATTGTAAATGTCACACAGATTCTCTTTGAATGTCTATCACATTTGTATCAGTGATTCTGAAGCTGATAAAAATTAAACAAAGATTCATTTGGGAGTTGCACTCCCAAAAGATTAGCTTTAAAAAAGAACAGCAGGAGGAATTGTGACATGCATCCATAAGCAATTCTAGTGATTTGACAGTTATTTCACCCTCAGTACTTAGCCCTTTGGTTGAACTGACAGCGCACAAGTAAAAATAGTGAGGCCTGCTTCAGCCCCATTAATGTCAGCCTGACTGCTAGCCTGCAGCCTGGGTAATGATAAATGTTTAGTAATTGATGATTTTGTAGTCCCAGGGATTCTGGGTGGTATCTGTGAACCTGAGTGGTTTCCTCCTTTGTTGGGGTTATTTGGTGTAAGTCTTTCTGGTCTTTACTAAAGTGGTTTTAAATTGACAGTGGTGGGTATCACCTGCAGTTCTAATTAACGAGGCCTTAAAGCAGCGGTTCTCAACCTTTGGGTCGCTACCCTTTTGGGGGTTGAACGACCCTTTCACAGGGCTGTGTTGCTTAAGACCATCGGAAAACATATTTCCAATGGTTGGGGGTCACCACAACATGAGGAACTGTATTAAAGGGTGGCAGCATTAGGAAGGTTGCGAACCACTGGCTTAAAACCTTATGTAGAAACAGTGAGTTTAGAGATGGTTCTACTCCCAGAGAGAGTGACAGTCCCGAGGGCAGTTCTGCCACACCCTGTAGGGTGTCCAGCAGTCAGGATCCGCGCAGTGGCAGTGAGTTTGAGTCTTTGAGCACTGCATGTCGCAGATACAGAAGTCTGAGAACCAAAACCGTTTTTAACCCCCGAACCTTTTGTTACCTGGGTAACACAATTAATTTGTAAATGTTGGTGTTTTAAATATAATTTTACTTTAATAAGAACTTAACACGGTTTATACACAGAAGAGAGAAATTTAATAACAGCTATTATGAGCTGTACTGTTTCTGTAGTGTGTGAAGCTTTGTTTTTCAGACCTTTAAGATGTAAGTCAACTATTTTTTTTAAATGCTTTCCTTTTTTCATAACTCAATTTCTTTAGTGGTGTAGCTTGTTATGTTGGCATTAAAACAAATAAAGACAAAATATTTTGTTAAATAGTTGTTTATTTAGTGTCACTAGAATGTTGACTGTGAGTGATTTTACGTGTACTGCTTTAATTACAGTGACTGCATAAGGGCAGAAGAAGAATAGGAGGATGGCAGTACGCATTTTCCTGATTTACTACAGCGCAAAAAAAAAGTTTCTTATTTCATCCTATTTTATGAAGTGTAGAACTGTTTCAAGGAATGTGAGGCTATCTTGAGTTAATTTCAGTAATAGTGTATAGAATTTTTAAAGTTTTCTTTTACATCAGAGGCACTGAGACTTTGAAAGTAATGGTGTCTATGATTAATTTTTATTTTCAATAAGATCAGTCAATTATCTTGGCGTTCAAACTTGAAAAGGAATAAAAGGGTCACTTTTGCCTTTGAGTTTTTTGAATAATGAACATGGAATTGGTTAGAAAGAGCCACTTGTAAGTCTGGATTAATTAGGCCATTGTCATTAAGTTCAATTAGTAGGACTGCCCAATAATCCCTTTAATAATCTGGTCTTTTTTCCCCCTCCCTTTCCCTCTAGGGTTTTACAGATAGCCCTCATTACAGTGATCACTTGAATGACAGTCGATTAGGAGCCCACGAAGGCTTGTCCCCAACACCTTTCATGAACTCAAATCTGATGGGTAAGTAGGTAATTCTCTCGAAGTAGTTTTCTCAAAGCCTTTGGTCAGAGGCATTTCCCCCTTCTTATCCAGGAAAGACAGACACATTAAGTATCTCAAAGAAAGTTACAGAATTTCTAATGGCATGTAAGACTTTCCATGTTCAACTCACCTGGAGGGAGAAACGTGGAGAAAGGAGCATTCTTCTCTTTGCTATTAAAAAAGAAACAAATTGTTTGTTTTTTAAAAATCATTTTATTGGGGGCTCATACAACTCATCACAATCCATACATAACATCCATTGTGTCACGCACATTTGTACATTTGTTGCCTTCATCATTCTCAAAACATTTTATTTCTACTTGATCCCTTGGTATCAGGCCCTCGTTATTTCCCCTCCTTCCCCTCCCTACCTCCCTCACTAACCCTTGATACTTTATAAATTATTATTTTGTCACGTCTTACACTGTCCGATGTCTCCTTTCACCAACTTTTCTTCTGCCTGTCCCCCAGGGTGGAGGGAGTTATATGGAGATCCTTGTGATCGGTTCCCCATTTTTACCCCACCTTCCCTGCACCCTCCCGATATCCCCACTCTTACCACTGATCCCGAGGGGTTCATCTCCCCTAGATTCCCTGTGAGAAACAAGTTTTGCCTGATAGCTTTGGCAGTAGTCTCTGGGACCTCAAGCACTCTGTGTTTCCAGCTTTCAGGGGCAGAGAAGCAATGGGATACTTCGCCTTGCCAGACATATATATGTATGTGGTGGTACTTAAAGAGACAACAGGGATTTTAGACGTATTTTACTGATGGACAGTATTTGCTGTAACACTCTTTGATTAATACTTAAATAGTATATTTAAATGTTGCAGCATTTTTTTTGAGGTGGTTAGATTCTATTGGGTACTTTCAAAATTTGTTTTGAAGTGAAACTGTGTTTTAAAGCCTATGACCTTTACCTGATTTTTTATTTTGTCAAACCAACACACACACACACACACACACACACACACACACACACACACACTTTCCTCTCTTTTGCAAATAAAATTTTTAGTTAGTCACTTGAAATGGTAAGTCCGAGTTTTTCTTCAGTTTAGATGCTGTG
Organism: Echinops telfairi; assembly: GCF_000313985.2. Lineage (NCBI taxonomy): Eukaryota > Metazoa > Chordata > Mammalia > Afrosoricida > Tenrecidae > Echinops > Echinops telfairi. The sequence continues at coordinate 15,118,057 of NW_022103905.1, forward strand.
CTTTAATTTTTGGCAACTGTTTTGACTTTTTGCTTCTTTTTTGCAAAACAGAATTCAAATGAAATCTCTGGATTTTAGGGCATTGTTTTCCTTCTTGCTTATTATGGGCTGAACGCATTACTAGAGCAAATCTCTTTTACTGGTTGTCACAAGAGTCGTATGAATGTGGAAGATTTGTGTAATTGACATTGATTTCATTACTTTATTTCTTATGGATGTGACCTATATTGTGATCTTAAAATTGTCCTTTTAAGATACAGCCGTGCTAATCTAAGTGGATTACCCAAATCCAAAATCCTGGTGGTCTGCAATTTCTTTATAAATGATTTTGCTTTGCAGTGTTTATTTCCCATATCCTCTGTGAAGTGTTAAGGAGACAGAATCTGATATTCTAGTGTGAATTTTGCTTGGGGCAATTACCAGTTTAAAACCATAATTATTCAGTACACTGTAAGAGTTAAAAAGACCAAAAGCAAACCTAGTTGGCAATAAACCTTTTTAAAAATTATGTATGTCACAGTTCGTTTTGATAGAAATGCAAGTGCAAAATCATAGCATTAGGTAAATTATTATTCCAGGTAAAAATCAGAATTAAATTTGGAACAAAATTATTACTCTAGCATTTGGTGGGGAAACTTTCTAATGTGCTAGAAATTTCTCTGTTGAGCTTATCAGAATAAAATAGATGTGTTGGTCTAAATTATTTGCTTTTGCAGTGTATCTTTCCCACAAGATACATTTTACTTATAGCAAATATAGTTGGCCAAGTTATAGGCAATATTTTTGTAACATCAGATTGAATTAAGCTTTCTTAAGACTTCAACTCTGAATTGTGAAAAAGCAGAACTCTCCTTTTGTATATTTGTTTTTATTCTGAGCTAACAAATGAGTCTTAAGCCTGGCGAAATTGCACAACTTTGAGCCAAGGTGAATGTTAAAATTGTGGGGGTAAGTGTAGAAGAAGGAGCCCTGGTGGCACGGTGTTTACTAGTTACAGTTATATGACTAGGGCGAAATAGATCTATGTACATATATTTATAGGTTGAGTATTAAGAAAACAGATGGCACTGGTACAGATAGGAACTGAAAATACAGGGAATCCAGGGCGGATGAGGCAGC